>NW_018742995.1:0-155163 GCF_001683475.1 Chenopodium quinoa | reverse complement strand
AGGCAGTCAGCTCTTCTACTACAAGAAACTTGACAACCATATGCCGGCCCTTACCCTTCTCTCCGAACCGGATGGGTAGATCAATCATGCCCACCGGATGTACTACTCCTCCCCCAAAACCTACAAGAGGGTATGAGGCCGGAAGCATGCTACTGGGCTTATACTTGAGTTTCTCCAAGCACCGGTAGCTGATGAGGTCGGATGAGCTCCCGGTATCAATCAAGATCCGGCCAACTCTTTGATTGGCGATTTTGCACTCGATGACTATGGGGTCATCATGAGGCCGCCTGACCTCGCCTCTATCTCTCTCGGAGATGTTAACTTCCGGAAATGAATATTCAGACGACTGGCCCTCATCCACCGAGTTGACCAGTTTCCGAATGTTATCTTTTGTACCCCGGATGGTAGGCCCACCTCCCACAAAGCCACCGGCTATGGTCAGAATGGTTTCCTCATCCGTATCCGATTGAGTAGCCGGCTTCTTTGGGGGTGGTCCTCTTGCTTGTTTAGGGGTACCCCTTGACTTGGAAAGATAGGATTTGAGAGCCCCCTCATCAGCGAGCCGGTCGAAGAGCCGCCTGAGACTAAAGCAACCCTCAGTGTCGTGGCCAATTTCCTCGTGAAAAAGACAATATTTGCTCTTATCCCGGGCGCTTAGAGGACTCTTCATAGGAGACGGTTTTTCAAGATTCAACCGGTCCTTTACTTCGTTGAGAATGGAGGCACAGTCCTTGTTGAACTCGTACTTTGGCACATACGGATCCGACCTCTTCCTTTTCTGGAAAGGTTGTCCGGATGAGTCTGCCGCCCATACCCCCTTTCTCTTGTCTTCCTTTTTGGCCGACTGGGTAGGCCGATTCTCTTTTTTATCGGATCTTTTGTAATCCGTTGGAAGTTTAACAGCACACAATTCCACTGCCTGAATGTAGGCCTCCGCCTTCATGAGTGCCTCGTGAAGAGTGGAGACCCTCTTCCTAACCAAGTCAAACTTAAAAGTTGATCCATCTTTTAAGCCTTTGAAGAAATCAGTATAGGCAACGTCATCAGACAATCCATTGATTTGGATCCTCATCAGGTTAAACCGCCTGACATATGACCGGAGCCCCTCTTTGTCTCCCTGTTGTATTGCCCCTAGATCAAGGCTTGTTTTCTTGGCAGGGATGTTCATAGAAAAGTTGGACGTAAACCAGTAGGCCAAGGTCCTGAAATTATTGATGCATCCGGCTGGGAGGTTACCAAACCAACGTTGAGCAATCCCTTTCAACGTTGCCGGGAAGCACCGGCACCATGCGGCATCATCCAAACCCTGCAAATACATCAGGTTGGTGTATGCCATAAGGTGATCTTCCGGGTTGGTGGTACCGTCGTAGGCACCTACCAACACGTTTTTGATTTTAGACGGCTGGGTCATCTCGGTAATTTCTCTGGAGAACGCCGTTGGCTGTTCCCCAAGGTTGAGCAGCCGGAGCTGCCAGTCCATAGGCTGGACGGGCGACTGATGCTGCCCCCCGAAAATACCTGCCTGTGCATAGGGGGATCCAAAGGGCGTATACGGTGTTCCATGCACTGCCGGTTGGATCATATGGGGGCCGGATCGAGCGGAAACCTCGCTCGTCCGGCTGTCATTGTTTGTTCTCGAGTGCCTTCCTGAGGTGGCATTGAAGCTGTCTCGAAAGGTCGATGTTGATGCCGACTCGGATCGCTGAGTCTTTTTATCTTGGATGAGGGTCCGGGCATCAGAATAGACTTTCTTGGTTCCATCCGGCTGAATGTGCCGGACGGGCTTTCTGACTCCATCTATAGGAGTGTGCATCTTTGAGAAATCAAAGAGCCTAGCTGGCATGTCTGACTTCGGATGTGGGGTAGATGCTCTACCCTTGACTGTTTTGGCCGTCTTTTTACCGTGACGCCTTTCTTCCGCCTGACCCTTACGGGGGCCGGCTGTGGAGTCCAGAAGGCCTTTGATCTCTCCTTTGAAGCTCATCATCATATTCATGAGCTCATCTCTGGAGACTGGGGAGTCTCCAGCGGTAGAGGTTAACCCAAGCGGCCCCCTAGTTGGCTTGCTAGGAGCCGCCTGGTTCCCTTCCCGTTCTCTCTTATCTTTGGAACGGGTGTTCTTGGTCCTCAAAGAGCCATCTGCAGCAGTGTAGGCTTCCAAGTCATAGTTATCGGCTGTATCTTGGTCCGAATGGACCTCAACCTCCCCAGTAGGCAGATTGCCTTTACCAGGTAGTATAGGCTCAGATGTCATCTAGAAAGTACTCTCCCCACAGACGGCGCCAAATGTTTGGGGGTTTTTTGTGTCCTTCGGGAGAGTTACAATTTCCTAGCAGACTTCCTTCTTACGCCTGTACCTGCACCTAGCCGACTTCCTTCTTGCGCCTGTACCTGCACAAGTAACGGAGACTCCGGATGGGGGGTGGGAGTTCCGCCTCCGAAGATTAAGTTAGTATCTTTTCGAAGTGGAATAAGAACAGCAAAAGCTTCTCGGTTCGAGAGCGTTTCCGTAGGTTTGGACTTTGTTTGTTTTTTTTTTTGTGGTTGCAATTAATGTATGTGTCTGTGTCATAAATGAGGTCTACCCTTACTATTTATAGTAAGGGAGAACTGTACCTCAATTAGGGTATAAGGGACACGTGTCTGCAAAGGAAATGGGCCTTTGCAGACCGCTGAAGGATTGACACGTGTCAAGCCTTTATTGGGCCACGTGTCTTAGGGTATTTTCACCCTAAACAGCAGCCATGCTAGCTAATGTTGCCTAGTCCTCGGTTGGCTAGGCCAATCCGAGGCTAGGTGTTTTGCGATGACTTGTCATTAAACTTATTTTCTCGTCTCGTCGATTCCTTGAAACAACTCAACGTTCGACGCTCTAAGCTCGGAATCCGACGTCTTAGTTCATAAAAATCTCTATCGACTTATTTAATCCTTTGGATCAATTTGTCACCTTAGTTCAGTTACACTATTGGGTGTGACCCGAAGGGTTTAGTCAAGAGCAAGATGTAATATTAATTATTCATTAATATTACCGATCGGAAGCGGCCTCCAGCTAGGCATTCCGATCACTTGACCTCACTGAATAATTAGCTTTCCTAATTAATTCTGAACCCTCTATTGGAATAGGAAACTTGTTTGAAGGACACCAGGCCATTCCTTTCAATCTCCCACTTGTCCTTTCGGACAAGTGTGCTGTATGTGTATAACATTTTTCCTATGTCACTTAATGCCTCTTCATAAACTATAAGGTAAGATTTATCGTCATCCTTATTACGTCCAGAAGTGTTTCTCGATTTCTGAGTTCGACTGTCAATAAGCAGATGATTTCTAAAATCCATCTGAGTACGACCATGCATTTTCATAGTCTAGCTCTTCGAGAGGTCTTGTAAACAACAAAGACATGTTCCCTACTGTTAATAGGGGGACATTCCCAGTCATGCATTTTTAGCTTCCCTTACTAAGAGGCCCTTGCCGCTTGAGTGTTGCGTTTATAATCCCCTTGTACGGCAGACATTTGACAACATCAAAACGGACTGGTACTAAAACAAGAGAAATTACAATACTCATGGTTGAGGAAAGGGGTTTCGATAGCCATAATGAGTAATATACTTTTGAAGATTTGATAAATCTCTTAAAGTATTCTCATAGGTCAATCCGGTATAGTTCCAAACTAATACCTGTGCAAATGATTTATGACATTCTTGTCCTTGTAGCACAAGAACCGGTGCTATAAATCATACTACACACTAATCTCGCGCGGTCATTAGTCGTCCAACTTTCAAATGACCTTGATTAGGGATAGTTTCAATATGATATTCAATGTTCACTTAATAGGTGTTTCCTTATACAAGACATTGTCTTGATACCCTATTTTGAATATTCTCAAATCGAATGGACTCATTATTTAATTGTAAACCATAATGAAAAAGAAATGGAATAATAATTTGCGAAAAATTAAAATCACTCCATATATGAATGGTTAAATTAGTGTTTTACATTAAGATCTCTAAAACTTAATTAAAACACATAAACAAGATAATTAAAGCCAATCTCCGACATGCCTAATTCCCATTAACTCAATGTGCTTGTTGTGTTTCACTTGAAGCAAAGGTTTAGTGAGTGGATCGGCTACATTGTCGTCCATTCCAATCTTGTAAATTCTGATTTCACCCTCGGTCTTCCATTCCCTTATCATGTGAAATCGCCTCATGACATGTTTGACTTTTTGATGTTGCCTTGGCTCCCTAGCCTGAGCAATAGCTCCACTATTATCAAAATAGAGGTCTATTTGTCCCTTTATCGAGGGCACAACACCAAGTTCACCAACGAACTTACGAATCCAAACTGCCTCCTTAGCTGCTTCTGAAGCTGCTAAGTATTCGGCTTCAGTTGTAGAATCTACAATCGTGCTTTGCTTAGCACTCTTCCAACTGAACGCTCCTCCATCAAGACAAAGACATATCCCGATTGAGACTTGAAGTCGTCTCTGTCAGTCTGGAAGCTCGCGTCGGTATATGTTAGGTTTCATAGTGTCCAACACTACGCGGAATGAAACCCTCCCAAAATCCGCACACAAATTTAATTAACTAAACATGCATATTAATTAAAAATCACATAATTAATTAACAATCACATAATTAATTAACAAAGAGAAAGAGAAAGACGATCATACCCTTGATACGTGAAAGCATAAAGCTCCGCAAATGCGCAAGCCTCCAATGACTCTCACCCTCGAGACGCGACTCGAACGACCCCTACCCCGAAGCTTAGTCGGGGGAAGATAAAAAGAACTTAGAGTATTAGAACAAAGGTTTTCTCTTCTTGGAGATCCCTTAAAGTTCACAACTCAAGTATGTTGGGTTTCGTAGTGACCCACACTACGCGGAAAGAAACCCGCCAAGACCCGCCCCCATAATAAATGCAATTAACAAGCAAAACATAATTAAGCACAAGAAAGGATAAAAGATTATACCTTTGACGCGTGCTTCGCTCAACAATGAGCTCTTGAACCCCGAAAATACGAGGTCTCCAACGGGATCGTACCCTCAAACCCGACCAGAGCGTCCTAAGTCTCGAAGGTTAGTCGAGACCCGGACAAATGAAACTATGAGTTTTACGAATCAAGGTTTACTCAAATCAAGAGTTGCCTTTTAATTCCACTCGAGGTTGTGTGTTCCCAAATACCCAAGCCTTTGGTATTTATAGGGAAATGCACCCTTGATTTCCAATCTCCCACCAACGTGGGAGAGTTGGTAAAGATCAATAATTTATTTAATTCCAAATTAAATAATAATTAAGATCAATCACAACGCGACAAGTAGCATAATTATATGCTTATGAGTGATGCCCAAGGTTAGGTGGGGGGGACCATAGCCTTGCTCCCCAAGGCTTTGGTTGGTCCCCACATCCATACACAAACCACCTCAAGGAGGGCTGTGTTGGCTGCCAGCTAGCGTGCCAGCTAGCACCAGCCAGCAGCCTTGCATCCCCAGCCAGGCGGTGCGTGCTGGTGCTGGGCGATGCTTGGCGCTGGTGCGTGCTAGTGCTAGGCTGTGCTAGCATGCTGGCACTGGCCTAGCACTTCCATGCAATCCCTCGCACACACAAACTACTACGCACATCCATGCCAGCCAGCCCCTCATGCACGCAAGGCTTAACATGCGTACTGCTAGCGAGCCACGCATGCTGGGCTTGGTGCTGGGCGATGATGCACATGCACACGCACTGAGCGAGGCTAGTGCTGCTTACTAGCTTGATGTGCTTGGTGCTGCCATGAGAAGGCACGCACGCAAGCACACAGCTATGTGAAGGCTCGGTGCTGCATTGCGAGGCTGCTGGGCGATGGTGCACACGCACACGCACACACGCATGTGCCTAGCACTGCGATGGTGCTGTGCGTGGTGCTAGGCCTGCGATGGCGCCTAGGCATGATGCAAGGGCTGGGATGGCGCCTAGGCATGATGCTAGGGCTGCGATGGCGCCTAGGCATCATGCTAGGGCTGCGATGACGCCTAGGCATGATGCTAGAGCTGCGATGGCGCCTAGGCATCATGCTAGGGCTGCAATGGCACCTAGGCATGATGCTACGCCTAGCACACCATGGTGCGCCTAGCACACACATGGTGCGCCTGGGCTTGCAATGAGCTAGCCTAGCCTAGCTACGGCTATGCTCGTACTTGTCGCTTGTGATTTTGCGACGCTCGGTCTCGACGTCCTAGGCTCGATATCTGACGTCTGTATTCGTAAAACTCTGTCGACTCATTAAATCCTTCGGATTAATTCGTCGTCTCGGATCGATTGTTCGATTGGGTTCGACCCGAAGGGTTCAGTTAAGATTAAGCTGTAATATTAATTGTACCTTAATATTACTGATCGAAAGCGGCCTCCACCTCATTCCGATCGCTTGACCTTACTGAAGAATTAGCTCTGTAATAATTCTGAACCCTCTATCAGAATAATACACTTGTTGGAAGGACACTATTCCTTTCAAAGTACTCCTTCCCAATGGCAAACGATTGGTATATATAGAGAAAGGTGCCCTTGAATTCTAATCTCCCATCAATGTGGGAGAGTTGGTAAAATGAGAAAAAGAATGATTTAATTTAATTCTAAATTGAATTAAATATCTATGCAATTAGTAAACGATAAGTGGCACAAGAACAAGGAGGGTAGGTGAAAGGACCACCAAGCCTTGGGGACCAAGGTTGGCTACCCCCCCTCTCACGCCAGCTGACAGCAGTTGCCTTGGGCAGCAAGGCGTCCTGTGCTAGCAGCCTTGTGCTCAAAGGCGTGCTGTTGATGGGCTTTGTCGTAAGGCCTGGCTGGCTGCCAGCCTTGCTGTGCGGCACAGCCAACCCACGCACAAGCTAGCTTGTGCCATGGGCCTCGTGTTGGGCGGCTTTGCTGCTCGCATTGCCTAGCATGCTAGCTAGGCCTTGCTGCCCCATATGCGACCTGCTGCTACGCCCCTTGCTAGCCTAGCCATGCTTTGGTGCGTGCCGGTGCTAGCTTGCGTACGACCAAGCGCACCAGCATTGCAAGCATGCTCGGCCAGCAAGCCTAGCACGCACATGCATGCGTGGCTTGTGGCACAACCATGCATTGTGGTTGGTGCCCTATGCTAGCCTAACCTTCGCATGGCTAGGCCAATGCGAAGCTACGGCTTAGCTTTAACTTGTCATTTGCTTGACTTCTCGTCTTGTCGAATCCTAAATATGACTCGACTTACGACGCTCGATTTCAACGCTCTAAGCTCGATATTCAACGTCTTTGTTTGCAATACTCTAATGACTTATTTAATCCTTTTGATTAATTCATCGTTTCGGTTCGGTTACTCGGTTGGGTGTGACTCGAAGGGTTCATTCAAGATTAAGTTGTAATGTTAATTATGCATTAAAATATTACTGATCGGAAGCGGCCTCCAACTAGGCATTTTGATCACTTGACCTCACTGAATAATGTTGGGTTTCGTAGCGTCCGACACTACGCAGAATGAAACCCTCCCAAAATCCGCACACAAATTAAAGTAACTAAACATGCATATTAATTAATTAACAATTACATAATTAATTAACAAGGAGAGAGAAAGAAGAAAAGACGATCTTACCCTTGACGCGTGCTTCGCTCTTTCTAAGAGCTCGTACTTGAAAGCGTAAAGCTTCACAAATGCGCAAGCCTCCGACGGCTCTCACCCTCGAGACCCGACCCGAACGGTCCCTACCTCTAAGCTTAGTTGGGGCTAGGCCAAGAAAAATTAAGAGTATTAGATTATGGTATTCTTTTCTTGGAGATCCCTTAAAATTCACAACGAACTCAAGTATCCCTTCCCAATGCCAAATGATTGGTATATATAGGGAAGGGAGCCCTTGAATTCCAATCTCCCATCGATGAGACGCGAAATCAATCAAGTTACAAGTACGAGCCTAGCCGTAGCCTCGCATTGGCCTAGCCATGTGAGTGCTAGACTAGGTAAGACCCATCGCAATGCTAATCGCAAGCCTAGCATGCTAGGCGTGCTAGGCCCATGCATGCTAGCTAGCCACCGCAAGCATCGCAGCCTTGCGTGTGTGTTAGCACGCCATGCGCCCAAGCATCGCAAGGCTAGGCATTGCTAGCATGCTAGGCGCTGGCGCAATGCATGGCCTAGCACTACTCGCAGCCACGCACCATCGCAACCACGCACCATTGCATAGCAGCATGCTAGGCGTGGTGCGCTATGTATGATGCTAGGCAGTGGCACGCACTAACCCCAGGCATTGCTGCACAACATGCGTGCTAGGCATCGCATGGCAGCATGTGGGATGACTGTGTGTGTGGGGTGCTGGCTGTGCTGGCTGGCTGCCCAACCTTGGTGCTAGGCGCCAGCTGGCAGCCTTGGCAGCCAAGGCAAGCTGCCAGCCAGCCACATGGAGGGATGCCGGTCTGCTAAGTGGGGACCAGGGGTTGTGGGCATTGCCTTGGGCACCAAGGCTATGGTCCCCCCCGGAAATGGTCCTCACCTAATCTCTCTTCCTCCTTGTGCCACTTGTAACTTATTGATTGCATTGCAATTTCAATTTTGTTTTAATTAAAATAAAATGGGAAAATTGCGAATCTCCCACATTGATTGAGAGTGGCAATTCAAGGTTCATTTCCCTATAAATACCAAGGTTTTGGGATTTGGGAAGAACACTTGAGTGGAACTAAAAAGGCATCTCCTTAGAAAAGTGAGAAAACCTTAAGTTCGTAAAACTCTAGTTTTTATTGGTCGGGTCCCGACTAACCTTTAGGACTTGGATCGTTCGGGTCGGGTTCGTGGGCACGAGCCGTCGGAGACCTTCGCATTTGTGGGGTTCAAGTAAGAGCTCAGGTTTCGAGCGAAGCACGCGCCAAGGGTAAGAATGTCTTTTCTTCTCCCTCTTAATTGTTGTTTAATTAGTGATTGCATGCTTAGTCGCTTTAATTAGTGTGCGGGTCTTGGGTGGGTTTCCTTTCCGCGTAGAGTCGGACTCTACGAAACCCAACACTTTATTCAATTTATTTTATTTCAAAAATCAAATTGAAATGTAAGTAAATCAAAAAACGCCAAGTGTTTAGAGGTAAGCAAGGGGTTAGGTGAGGACCACAAGGGGGGGGGGGATTAACCTCCCTTGCTCCCCAAGAAACCGACTAAAGACCGGGTTCCCCACACACATCTAACTAGCACGCACTAGCTGGCGCCCGAGCTTGAGCACCAAGGCACGTCCCAGATGGCGGCATGGTGTTTTAGCTGGGCCTGCCAGCTCGGTAGCGAGTGCGAGCAGCCCAGCACGCATGCCCACTTGCTACCAGGCTGCTGTTGGGTGCATCTCTCGCTAACAATGCCGAGCGTGCTTTGCTAGCACCTGGTGCCTTGCTTACGAGGGGTGATGCTTGCCCTTGCGCGCTAGCAGCTTGATGCTTTCGGCAAGGATTATGCTAGCCCAACCATGCGTGCTAGTGCTAGCTTGCGTGCGACTAGGCGCATTTGCCCCGCAAGCATGCTCGGCCAGGAAGCCCAGCATGCATATGCATGCTTGGTTTGCGGCACGGCCATGCGATGCGGTTGGTGCCCTATGCTAGCCCAGCTTTCGCATGGATAGGCCAACTCAAAGCTACAACTTAGCTTAAATTTGTCGTTTGCTTGATTTCTCGTCTCGTCGAATTTTAAATTTGACTCGACTTGTGACGCTTGTTTTCGACGCTCCACGCTCGATATCCGACGTGATGTTTGTAATTCTCCAATGACTCATTTAATCCTTCTGATTAATTCATGTTCGTTTCGGTTCAGTTACTCGATTAGGTGTGACCCGAAGGGTTCAGTCATGATTAAGCTGTAATGTTAATTATACATTAATATTACTAATCGGAAGCGACCTCCATCTAGACATTCCGATCACTTGACCTCACTGAATAATTAGCTTTCTAAAAATTCTGAACCCTCTATTGGAATAATACACTTGTTCAACGGACACCATTCCGGTATCTAATACCCATGTAGCTTTGCTAGTAAAGTTAAGGTCTATAACATTAATACCTGATCCAGAAGCAACGGTGCTGTTCTTCTTATCCTCATTAAATTTAAGGCAATCCGGTTTCCAATGTCCCTTCTTCTTGCAGTAGAAACATTCAGAATCGGATTGAGAAGAGGCTACCTTCTTATCCTTGTTGCCCTTGGTAGCTCTTGACTTAGGCAGAAAGGTCTTCTTACCCTTCCCCGTATAGCCTTTCTTCTTACCCGAGCGCTTGAACGGCTTACCATAAGCATATCATGCTTCCCCTCATCTTTGAGCATTTGCTCGGCTTGCTTCAACATTCCATGAAGCTCGGTGAGGGTTTTCTCCATGCTTTGCATATTGTAGTTCATCTTGAACTGATTATAGCCTTTATGCAGCGAGTGGAGAATAATGTCAATTTTCATCTTGGTTGAGTACCCAGCGTTGAGCCTTTCCATGTTCTCAAATAATCCAATCATTTAAAGTACATGTGGGCTGACTGGCTCTCCTTTCTTGAGCTTGCTCTTAAGGATTTGCCTATGGGTCTCAAACCGCTCAGTTCGGGCCTGCTCTTGGAACATATTCTGAAGTTCATAAATGATCTCAAAAGCCGTCTCCTTTCCAAAGAAGGTCTTTTGGAGATTCGAAGACATTGTGGCTAACATGATGCATTTGACATCCCGATTGGCAGCATGCCAACGGTTTAGGGCAGCCTGAGTGACCTCCTCATCGGGAGCGACGGGCATTTCCTCATCAAGGACATATTCCTTTTGCTCCTGCATGAGAACTATACACAAGTTCCTTTGGCAATCAAGGAAGTTTGTCCCATTCAACTTCTCCTTATCGAGAATAGAACGGAGGGAAAATTGGTTGTTGTTGGTATTAGTTGCAGACATGATTTCTACAATTGAAATAATTTGCAATGAAAAACCATTCATAAACCAATAAGTTTGAAATTTAAAGCATACATGCAAATTTTCAATCTTATTGAGCGTTTTATCCACACATTTAAAATTGTCCCATTTAGGCGAGAATAAAACGATTCCAAAACCCCAAAAATTAAAAAGTGATTAAGCATGCTTTGGCTTGTCTAAACACTTAATATTTTAAGGTAAGCAATCCAATTGCTAATAGCTCTAAGCTACTCTTGGTTCGATAAAACGTCGCATCTAATAATTTCTTGACGTTTTATCTCTATTCCCACGACATCTAAGGACTCCTTACTAATATCGTTGAATCTAACCAAAACTAACGTGTATGCGATGCCTTGCTTTGGCAAGCCCAACAACATACCTTACTTCCCTGGGAAAGTAATAATGATGTACTTTGGCACAACCCAATACTATTCTCATTAGTTCCGTAAGTTTCATTTTAGAATGGCAAATTTAACTCAATTTTGTTTTGGGACTTAGGGTTTCTATGTTGGTTGATTTAAGTGAACTAAACTAATTATCTCAACATTCGAAATCCTAGACATGCATCTAACATCGCATTTATATAAGCAAAATATATAAAGCATAATTCAAGATGCATTTGGCAACTAGCATGCCCCCTTGAGTCTTCAAGGGTCTTCATTACATTATCTCGGCCTCGTCTTCCAAGAATCGCCATCTTCGAGACATTGCCATTGATAATGCAACTACTAGTAATTACTACTATGACTAATCTAAATATTAAGGTACAAAAATACACAACGGTACGCAGACCGTATTTAGATTTACAAAAATCATAACGGAACGCAGTATTTACTATCCTGATGGGGCCCTAGTAGTTGCCATTTTCATAAAACCTGTGATAGAATATTCATTCCATTCATCCATTCACTATATGTGAATGATCTATGCATTTTGCAACGTAAAACAAGTAACAATGCATAACACTCACAAACTAGTAACTAATTTAGGTGGTTAATCCAATTAACGCGCCTAATTAAAAACATGTCAAAGTTGTTAACCGATTATGTGATTAAATGCAATAAAATTAGCTCAAGTAATTAATAAAGCTCCCACTAAATTCCGCATCCAACTTAATTAAAATTAATCCAATTAATTTAACTAAGCCAGTTTACCCAAATTATGCCAAATTATTTCGCAAGTGCCGGAAAAACCGAGGCCTAGCCTCGTTAAAATAATTAAATAAAATAATTAAACCGGCAAAAAATCACAAAATCGCATAGCCCTTCGATGCCCGAGTGCCTAGCACCACGCCACAAGGCTCGATTTGCTAGGCATTGAGCCTAGATGCCTTGCGTGGTTGCTGCCCCGCCACAACCACCTGCTGCACTAAGCACGTGGGAGTGGCTTACAACATTGCTCACGCGTTATGCTGGCCTGCATCAGCATGCTTGCTTGCATGCAAGTGAAGGCTTCGAAGGCTTGGTTCTATGCGTGGCCTATGCTTCCTAGCAGCCACAAGCCGGAGCCCATGCACGCACCATTCTCGCACCAAGCAGCGCACCAAGGCTGCTCGCACACATGCACTAGCAACGCACCAACGATGCACCACCCCGTATCCTGGGCAGCCACATGCAGGCTGTGCAAGCAGCCCGGCTGGCCAATAAAGATGTTTAGGGTTTCGTGCCTCGTTTTGCGCGTTTGTGCCTCGGGATTTTATCTCGATTTTATTTTTATGTGATATAAATAATTAATTCTAAATTAATTTTAGAACCAATGTTGAGCAAAATGAAAATAAAATAAGTCCAACTTAAATAAATTCACTTTTTTTTAGTGCAAATCCCAAAATTAATTCAAGAACCATTCTTTAAATTATTTTTGGCTTAACTTGATGCTACAAAAATTGAGGGCTATTCTCACAATTAATTTAACCATAAACATAAATTAATAATGAGATTTGACAAAATAAAAGGAGTTGAAAAAATAACCACAATCATCCAATGAAAAATTTCCAACACTAACTTGTATAAACTTGAAAATTACATCATCCAATATGAAGATTAATTAAATTTCAATCACAAGTTTTGAACTTTTAAGACTTTAATTAACTAAAAAATGATAAAATTAAAAATTAGTTCAACATGAAATCTAAAAATTTAAGTTCCAACCAAATAAATAATTAAAGATTAGATCTTTAACATTTTTTAGGGACTTCAAAATTACAAATTCAGCATAAAAATTCACACTTAAAGCAATTATATTGCAAAATTGTGAAATTGCAAGTTTATGTGAAAAATGAACTCACCAAATTAAGCACCTAATATGACTTCATAAACATGCTTAATAAGGGTTATTATTGCAGTAGATTAATTGTGTAACCATACACAAAATCTAACATTAACATGCCATAATTAATCAAGGTTTAAAGATTTAAAATTTTTCGTCAAAAACGAAAAATCCCTCGAAAACATGTTTCTGGGTGGATTTTGGCTTCTGTACAATTTCGAAGAAGGTTAAAACTGATTTAGAACATCGATTCCACCAAAAATTCACTACTTTTAGGTCAAAACCTGAATTCCATAGCCAAAATTAGCATTAAAACGAGATTAAAACTAATTAAAACGAGCTTCTAATCCAATTAGAAAGCAAAACCAGAAATTTAAATCCATTTAAATCACCATAATTAATTATTAGTTACAATAATTAAATGAGCACGACTCCGATACCGCTACTAGGTTTCGTAGTGTCCAACACTACAAGGAATGAAACCCTCCCAAAATCCGCACACAAATTAAAGTAACTAAACATCCATATTAAGAATCACATAATTAATTAACAAAGAGAAAGAGAAAGACGATCATACCCTTGATGCGTGCTTCGCTCCTTTTAGAGCTCGAACTTGAAAGCGTAAAGCTCCACAAATGCGCAAGCCTCCAATGACTCTCACCCTCGAGACCCGACCTGAACGACCCCTACCCCGAAGCTTAGTCGGGACTAGACCAAAAGAACTTAGAGTATTAGGACAAAGTTTTTCTCTTCTTAGAGATCCCTTAAAGTTCACAACTCAAGTACCCCTTCCCAATGCCAAATGATTGGTATTTATAGAGAAAGGTGCCCCTGAATTCTAATCTCCCATTAATGTGGGAGAGTTGGTAAAATGAGAAAAAAGAATGATTCAATGTAATTCTAAATTAAATTAACTATCCATGCAATTAGTAAACGACAAGTGGCAGTAGAATAAGGAGGGTAGGTGGGAGGACCACCAAGCCTTGGGGACCAAGGTTGGCTGCTCCCCCTACCACACGCCAGCTGGCAGCAGCTGCCTTGGGAAGCAAGGCGTGTTGTGCTTGCAGCCTTGTGCTCCAAGGCGTGCTATCGCTGGGCTTTGTGGCAAGGCCTGGCTGGCTGCCAGCCTTGCTGTGCAGCACAGCCAGCCCACGCACAGGCCACCTTGCGCGCTGGGCCTCTTGCTGAGCGGCTTTGCTGCTCGCATGGGCTAGCATGTTAGCTTGGCCTTGCTGACCCATATGCGACCTGCTGCTACACCACCTTGCTAGCCCAGCCATGCTTTGGTGCGTGCCGGTGCAAGCTTGCGTGCGACCAGGCGCACCAGCATTGCAAGCATTATCGGTCAGCAAGCTTAGCACGCACATGCATGCTTGGCTTGTGGCACATCCATGCATTGCGGTTGGTGCCCTATGCTAGCCTAGCCTTTTCATGGCTAGGCCAATGCGAAGCTACGACTTAGCTTTAACTTGTCGTTTGCTTGATTTCTCATCTCGTCGAATCCTAAATTCGATTCGACTTACGACGCTCGGTTTCGACACTCTAAGCTCGATATCCGACTTCTTTGTTCGTAATACTCTACTGACTCATTTAATCCTTTAGATTAATTCGTCGTTTGGGTTTGACCCAAAGAGTTCAATCAAGATTAAGCTGTAATATTAATTATACATTAATATTACTGATCGGAAGCGGCCTCCAGCTAGGCATTCCGATCACTTAACCTCACTAAATAATTAGCTTTCTAATAATTTCGAACCCTCTATCGGAATAATACACTTGTTCGAAGGACACCTGATTAGGGGGATTTTCCCTTAATCCACCTCCCGCAATGTGGACCAATCAGGGCCTGACAAGTGACACCCAGTTGGGCTTATCAGGACCTGCCACGTGGCGTGCTTCCACTGGTCGACCATGGACCTCCTATGCTACGCCATGTGGCCCTTTCAGCCTTGCTTAAACAGGTAACAGATTGGGCCCAAATCCCAAGAAAGCCCAGTCAGTCCTAAGGTTGGCCAAAACCCTAGAACCTGGTACGCTTCCCAAGGCTATAAATACGGTCATAAATGCTCATTTATGATAGAGATTGTTTACAAGAAACACTCAGATTTACACAAATCCCAAGATAATCACACACTATCGGTGCCGCCTGCTAGACCCGTCCTAGCATCCGGCACCCACTTACATTCTGCTTTACAACTCCTTCATCTACTAACTTGATCGTTGGAGGCGGAGCTCCCTACCAAAGGAGTCTCCGTTATCTTTACAGGTACAAGCGCGTGGTTCTAGCCTTGAAGTTGTAACTCTCCCAAGGGACACACAAAACCCCGAAACATCTTGGCGCCGTCTGTGGGGAGAGTACCTTTGAGATGGCATCACAATCTGTACCGACTAATAGTGACAAGCGTCTAGAGGACGACTACCAAGAAGATGAGCCTCATGTTTCTTTTGATTAGGACACTGAGCCTGAAGTTGAGACTCGCACGGCCCCAGACGGGTCCTTGAGAGCTCGACGCACTACCCCTCGTGAAAGGCAGGAACGATAAGACCAGGCTGGTCCAGGCCAAAAAGTCGGACCATCGGCCGACTCTCACCAAGCGGCCGACTGGACAACTACTGTCTCGAGGAATGATCTTATGACCATCATGAGAAGTTTCAAGGGTGAGATTGAAGATCTCATCAACAAAAAGACGGCTGTCCCCCAAAAAGGGCAGTCGAGCAAGAAGCCTTCCTATTCAGGAAAGAAGAAGTCATTGAAGGACCGTGAGGCAACCCCCCACCCTCACCAAGAGGAGAGGCGGGTACCTCTACTCAATTTGTCCAAGCACCGTATCCCTGCCTCAGTGGGAAGGAAACCGATCCGCCTGGTCCAACCAGACGGCTCAAAGAAATCCTATTTAGACGCCCGGCTGCTGATTCAGCAGAAAAGGAGCCAACAGTAGTCTGAGTCGACCTCCACTTCTGATTTTCTTGGCAGTGTACAAAACACTTCTATGAATCATTCAAGGTCAAACTATGAGATCCGGACAGGCAGTACACACTCCGGTTCTAGCTCTCACCAACAACTGTCGGCACCATACGTCACTGAGCCGCCATATGTGCCGCAAACTCACTACTTTCTACCACCTCCTCCTTTTGGAGGTTAGATGGCTAAGAATGTCCAGCCTTTGGACTGGCAGTTACGGCTGCTCCAACTGGGAGAACAGCCAACCGCCTTCTCAAAGGAAATTTTACAAGCCGCCCAGCCGGCTAAAGTGAAAAATGTGTTAATAGGCGCCTACGATGGCACTGCTAACCCAAAGGATCACCTTATGGCCTTCACCAATATAATGTACCTTCAAGGATTGGACGATGCCACATGGTGTAGGTGTTTTCCTGCCACTCTGAAGGGAGTCGCCGAGCAGTGGTTCGGCAATCTGCCGGCCGGCTGTGTCAACAACTTTAGAACATTGGCTTATTTGTTTGCATCAAACTTTTCTATGAACATACCTGCCAGGAAGACGACTCTTGATCTAGGAGTCGTCCAGCAGGGAGAAAAGGAGGGGTTACGCTCCTAAATAAAGAGATTCAATCTGATGAGGATACAAATACCCAACTTGCCGGATGAAGTAGCCTATACCGACTTCTTCAAGGGATTGAAGGACGGGTCGAACTTCAAGTTCGACTTAGTAAGAAAAAGAGTAGCTACTCTCCAAGAGGCAATGATGGAGGCCGAGACCTACATACAGGCGGTCGACCTCTGTCACATGGGAAAGCAAGGGGACCAGAAAAGGTCTGAGAAAAAGGAGAGTCGCTCACAAAAAGCGACCCCCAAGGAAGATAAGAAGAGAAAAGATGTTTGGATGGCCGACTCTGTAGGGTTTCGTAGTGACCCGACACTACGCGGAAGGAAACCCACCAAGACCCGCCCCTTAATTAAAGAAATTAAACAAGCATAATAAACTTAATCAAACAAGATTACGAACAAGAATTATACCTTTGACGCGTGCTTCGCTCCCAAAGAGCTCTTACTTCAAAATTCCGAAAAGACGAGATCTCCGACGGATCGTACCCTCGATCCGACCCGAGCGTCCTAAGTCTTGAAGGTTAGTCAAGACCCGGACAAAATAACTATGAGTTTTACGAATGAAAGGTTTACTCTTTTCTTAGAGTTGCCTTTTTAATTCCACTCAAGGTTGTTCATTTCCCAATACCCAAGCTTGGTATTTATAGGGAAATGAACCCTTGTATTTCATTCCCCAACCAATGTGGGAGAATGTTTTATTTGCTAATTAATTTATTTCTAAAATAAATTAATAAATAAATCCAATCACAATGCAACAAGTGTCAAATGGAGAGAGAAGGTTAGGTGAGGACCATGAATGGGTGGGGGGGGACCATTGCCTTGCTCCTCAAGGCTTTGCCCAAGCTTGGTCCCCACCCCTCACCAAAACCGGCATCTCATGGACAGCTGAGCTGGCAGCCTGCCTTGGCTGCCAAGGCTGCCACCTGGCGCCTAACACCAAGCCTGGGCAGCCAGCCAGCTTGCTGTGCTAGCAAGCAGTGCTAACACGCACTGGCCTAGCACGCATCAGCCCCTAGCACGCTGCGAGCTGCTGGGCGCTGGCGCTGCTAGCATAGTGCTGCTGCCTAGCAATCCCTCGCACACACACTCACACAGGCCCTCTCGCACAGCCAGCCAGCTAGGCCAGCATACGCACATCCCAGACAGCGCACTCATGCACGCAAGGCCTAGCATGTGTGCTGCTAGCGAGCCACGCATGCTGGGCTTGGTGCTGTTTGCTAGCTTGTTGTGCTTAGTGCTGCCATGCGAAGGCATGCACGCAAGAACACAGCTCGGTGCCTCATTGCGAGGCTGCTGGGCGATGGTGCACACGCACACGCACACACGCATGTGCCTAGCACTGCGATGGTGCTGTGCGTGATGCTAGGGTGTTGCGACAGTGCCCACGCACACGCACGCACACCTGGGTGTTGTGCTTGGTGCGATAGGGATGCGATGATAAGAGTTCCAACGGAGATGGCAGACATTCTTGCTCTATTGCCGACCCGAAGCTCGACCTATCCCTTCTCTAGCCTCTTACTTATCCTTAGTCCCTGAGCATTGGAACAAAGGTGTGAGCCACATCCGGTATCTAATACCCATGATGTTTTGCTAGCGAAGTTGAAGTCTATAAGAAAATACCTGATGAAGAAGCAACGTTGCCGTTCTTCTTATCTTCCTTGAATTTGAGGCAGTCCCGTTTCCAATGTCCCTTCTTCTTGCATTAGAAACATTCAGAATCAGACTTAGAAGAAGCTGCCTTCTTGTTCTTGTTGCCCTTGGCAGACTTTGACTTAGGCGGGAATTTCTTCTTTTTCCCTTTAAAGCTTTTCTTTTGCCTGCACGTTTGAACGGCTTTCCCTTCCTCACCATGAGCATGTCATGCTTGTCCTCATCCTTGAGGGTTTGCTCGGCTTGCTTCAACATACCATGAAGCTCGGTGAGGGTTTTCTCCATACTATGCATGTTATAGTTCATCTTGAACTGATCATAGCCTTTGTGAAGGGAGTGGAGAATGATGTCAATT
The DNA here is from genome assembly GCF_001683475.1 of Chenopodium quinoa. Taxonomy (NCBI): domain Eukaryota; kingdom Viridiplantae; phylum Streptophyta; class Magnoliopsida; order Caryophyllales; family Amaranthaceae; genus Chenopodium; species Chenopodium quinoa. The sequence goes on along the minus strand of NW_018742995.1, from coordinate 136,428 downwards.
GCCATTTCGGTTGAATACCCAGCATCAAGCCTTTCCATGATTTCAAATAATCCAATCATTTTGAGAACATGCGGGCTGACTGGCTCTCCTTTCTTGAGCTTGCTCTTAAGGATCTTCCTGTGGGTTTCGAACCTTTCAGTTTGGGCCTGCTCTTGGAACATATTCTGAAGTTCAGAAATGATCTCAAAAGCTGTCTCCTTTTCAAAGAAAGTCTTTTGATGATCCGGAGACATTGTGGCCAACATGATGCATTTGACATCTCGATTGGCACTTTGCCATCGGTTAAGGGCAGCCTGAGTGACCTCCTCATTGGGAGCGTCGGGCATTTCCTCATCAAGGACGTATTCCTTTTTCTCCTGCATTAGTACAATGCGGAGATTTCTTTGCCAATCAAGAAAGTTTTGCCCGCTCAACTTCTCCTTGTCGAGAATTGAGCGCAAAGAGAATTGGTTGTTGTTTGAGTTACTTGCAGACATGATTTCTACAATTGAAATAATTTGAAGTGAAAAACCATTCATACATCAATAAGTTGAAATTTAAAGCGTTCATGCATATATTCAAACTTATTGAGCATTTTATCCACGCATTTTTAAGAATGTCCCTTATGGGTGAGAATTAAATGATTCCGAGATCCCAAAGATCAAGAAATGGTTAAGCATGCTTTGGCTTGTCTTAATCATTAAATATCTTAAGGTAAGCAATCCAATTGCTAATAGCTCCAAGCTACTCTCGGTTTGATAAAATGTCGCATCTAATGTATACTTGACATTTTATTTCTTTTGCCACGACATCTAAGGACTCCTTACTGATATCGTTGAGCTTAACCAAGACAACTTGTATACCTAGTATACCTTACGTTCCTAGGGAAGTAGTGATGCCCCGCTTTGGCGTAATCCATCACATACGCGCATTAGTTCGGTAAGTGTTGTTCTTGGAACGACAAATTTTAGCTCAATATTATTAAGGGACCTAGGGTTTCTATGTTGGTTGATTTAAGTGAACTTAACTAATCGTCGCAACATGATAGAAATCCTAGACATGCATCAAGCAATCATATATAATAACAATATATAAGGCATAAACATAGATGCATTTGGCAACTAGCATGACCCCTTGAAATCTTCAATTTCCATGGGTCTTCATCTTGGCTCGTCTTCGTCAAAACGTCGTCTTGAGACATCTTGGCCAAAATGAAATAAAAGAAGCTAGCTAGAACGACTAAGAATAATCTAATAGTACAAAAATACTTAACGGTTCGCAGACCGTATTTAGATTTACAAAAATACATAACGGAACGCAGTTCGTATTTTCTATCCTAGTCGGGCCCCACTAGTTTCAATTTTCAAAGAACCTGTTTTGATAGCAATCTTCCATTCACCCATTCACTATTTGTGAATGGCCCATGCAATTTTACGAAATACATATTAAACACGCAAAACTAGTAACTAACTTAGGTGGTTAATCCAATTAACGCGCCTAATTAAAACTAGTTAAAGTGGTTTAATCCATTATTTCTAAACGCACTTAATTAAGCTCCCACTAAATTCTGCATCCGTACTTAATTAATCCGATTAATTAAGTCGGCATAACCCATAATTTGTCAAAATTTTGAAAAATAAAAAATCGAGGTTTTTAGCCTCGTTAAAATAATTAATTAAAATAATTTAAAACAGGATAATCGCAAAATTACATAGCTCATGCTTAAGCAAGAAGGCATCATCCTATGATGCATGGCGCACCATGGCTGCTAGGCAGCCCATGGCGCTGCGCCATGGTGCGTGGTGGTGGCAGCTAGCAAGTGTGCCTAGCACAGCCTGCCTTGCTAGCTAGCACCAGCAGCATGCTACGCATGCTAGCAGTTTGCTGGCGCAGACAACACTGGGCTGGTTGGCTGGGGCTTGCTGCCTCGCTACCCAGCAGCAACACAAGCACACCAGCAGCCTAAGGCCCATGCACCAGCACACACACCACATAACAGACCCCTCCTCGCCACATAGCCATGCACGAAATGATGCACAACCATATGCGCACCACAGGCAGCCTACATGTGGGCTGCCAGGCAGCCCCACTAGCCTTGGTGACGCTTGCGATTTTGCATCGTTTTGCGTGCATTTTACTCAGAATGTTAATTCCGATTTGTGTGTGACAATAATCAATTCTAAATTACATTTTAGAATTAATTTTGAGGGAAAATAAAATAAAATTAAGTCTAACTTAAATAAATTTATTTAATTGGTGCACAAGCCTAAATTTATCCAAAATTTCAATTTTGAACAAAAATAGGTCAAACTTTATGCTTAAAATAAAATTAGCTATGTGCAAAATTAATCTTGCCAATATGCAAATTAATAATGGATTTGACAAATGGGAGTTGGAAAAAAAAAAATAACCATCCAATGATGAAAATTTTCCAACTTGCATACTTGTGTAAAATACCAAGATTACATCTTCCAATATGAAGATTAATCAACTTTTACTCACAAGTAATTGAACTTAATGGATTTTAATCAACCAACCATGAATAAATCCAAACTTTGTTCAACATGGAATTTAGGGTTAGGGTTCCAATCATTTAAACATTTAAAGATTAGAACTTTAACATTATTTGGAAACTTAAAATACAAAATAACAACAAGTTTTTCACACCTTATTGCAATTTATTTTGCAAAATTTGTGAAAAACAAGTTTATGTGATAAATTGGTATATCAATTTAAGCACTAATAAACACTCCATTATTATGCTCAAGGATATTTTAAAACCAGTAGATTAGTGAAACAAATGTGCATTTAATCTAACCTTGTAATGCTTGCATTAATCAAGGCTTAAAAAGAATTAAAATTTTCGTTAAAATCACTATTTTTGAGCAAAAATCTGGGTTCGACAGCCAAATCGAAAATAAACCGAGTTTTAAAAATTAATAAAAACGAGCATCTAATCTAATCAGATGAACATGAACCATAAAATAAATTCTTTTAAAAACACCTTAATTAAACAATAATTGCAAAAATTAAAAGGAGCGTGGCTCCGATACCGCTATAGGGTTTCGTAGTGACCCGACACTACGCGGAAGGAAACCCAACAAGACTCGCCCCTTAATTAAAGAAATTAAACAAGCATAATAAACTTAATCAAACAAGATTAAGAACAAGAATTATACCTTTGACGCGTGCTTCGCTCCCAAAGAGCTCTTACTTCAAAATCCCGAAGAGACGAGATCTCCGACGGATCGTACCCTCGATCCGACCTGAGCGTCCTAAGTCTTGAAGGTTAGTCAGGACCCGGACAAAATAACTATGAGTTTTACGAATGAAAGGTTTACTCTTTTCTTAGAGTTGCCTTTTTTAATTCCACTCAAGGTTGTTCATTTCCCAATATCCAAGCTTGGTATTTATAGGGAAATGAACCCTTGTATTTCATTCCCCAACCAATGTGGGAGAATATTTTATTTGCTAATTAATTTATTTCAAAAATAAATTAATAAATAAATCCTATCACAATGCAACAAGTGTCAAATGGAGAGAGAAGGTCAGGTGAGGACCATGAATGGGTGGGGGGGACCATTGCCTTGCTCCTCAAGGCTTTGCCCAAGCTTGGTCCCCAACCCTCACCAAAACCGGCATCTCATGGACAGCTGGGCTGACAGCTTACCTTGGCTGCCAAGGCTGCCAGCTGGCGCCTAGCACCAAGCTTGGGCAGCCAGCCAGCTTGCTGTGCTAGCAAGCAGTGCTAGCACGCACTGGCCTAGCACGCATCAGCCCCTAGCACGCTGCGAGCTGCTGGGCGCTGGCGCTGCTAGCATAGTGCTGTTGCCTAGCAATCCCTCGCACAGACACTCGCACAGGCCCTCTTCCACAGCCAGCCAGCTAGGCCAGCATACGCACATCCCAGCCAGCGCACTCATGCACGCAAGGCCTAGCATGCGTGCTACTAGCGAGCCACGCATGCTGGGCTTGGTGCTGTTTGCCAGCTTGTTGTGTTTGGTGCTGCCATGCGAAGGCACGCACGCAAGCACACAGCTCGGTGTCTCATTGCGAGGCTGCTGGGCAATGGTGCACACGCACACGCACACACGTGGGTGCTGTGCTTAGTGCGATAGGGCTGCGATGGTGCGAGGTATGCACGCAAAGGCCCATACGCCAGTGCCTAGCACTGCGTGGCTGTGCTTGGTGCGATAGGCTAGCGATAGCACCCATGAGCAGCCAGGCACCCAGGCTAGCACGCTGCTAGCTGCGATGGACAGGCTGGTGCTTGTGGGGCTTGCGATAGCTGCCATGCACACCTAGGCACCCATGCTAGCATGCTGCTAGCTTGCGATGGGCTGCTAGGGCGCGCCTAGGCTGCGATAGTGCCTAGCACACCATGGTGCGCCTAGCACACACATGGTGCGCCTATGCATGCGATGAGCTAGCCTAGCCTAGCTACGGCTACGCTCATACTTGTTGCGTGTGATTTTGCAACGCTCGGTCTCGACGCCCTAGGCTCGATTTCCGACGTCTGTATTCGTAAAACTCTGTCGACTCATTAAATACTTTCGGATTAATTCGTCGTCTCGGATCGGAGATTCGATTGGGTTCGACCCGAAGGGTTCAGTTAAGATTAAGTTGTAATATCCTAGGCATTCCGATCACTTGACCTTACTGAAGAATTAGCTCTGTAATAATTCTGAACCCTCTATCGGAAGAATACACTTGTTGGAAGGACACCATTCCTTTCAGACTCCACTGGTCAGCCGTCCAGTAAGATAAAAAAGAGTTCACTCCATATTCCCCCAAGTATGAGTTCAACAAACATAATCATGCTATTTTCAAAGAAGTTAAGGGCCGACTCTCACTTGAGAAGCCGACACCTATGAGGGTGATCCTGGCAAGCGCAACCAAGGCAAACACTGCCATTTTCATGATGACATTGGGCATGAGAGCAACAAATGTATTAGCCTCAAGCGTCTGCTGGATCAGTTGGCTGAAAAGGGTGACCTGGACTCTTATTTCAAGAAACCTAAAGAAAAACAGCACCCCAAACAAAATCAGTCGGCTAGGCAAAAAAGACAGAAGCCGGCCGACAGCTCTGACACTGATGAAGCTACCATCTATACAATAGTCGGCGGCTATGCAGGGGGAGGCCCGACTGTTCGGGGAAACAAGGATAGCATCAGGAAATTGGACGTTAACTCTATTAATCGGGGTGAGACCTCTGGTACCTCGTTTCCTGAGGTTATTATTTCTAAGAAAGATTCTGGTGGTGTCCAACGGCCGCATGACGACCCAATTGTCATTGAGTGTAAAGTGACAACCAAAGAGTCGGCAGAATACTTATTGATACAGGGAGTTTGTCGGACCTCATCAGCCATAAGTGCTTGACCAAGCTCAAGTACAGGCTTAAGAGCATACAGCCTGTCTCTCATCCTCTCGTAGGATTCGGAGGGGGAGTCGTCCATCCGATTGGTCAAATTGACTTGTCCGTCCGCCTGGGTGAGAGAGGTGAGGGCCGCCACATGGTCATTCGTTTTCTGGTTGTGGAAGAGCTTACTGCCTAAAACATGATCCTTGGGCAACCCACCCTTAATGACTCCAAAGCAGTTATCATTCCATCCCTTATGTTGCTCAAGTTTGAGAAGGACGACAAAACAGTCGGCTCCATAAGGGGGGACCAGAGAATGGCCAGAGAATGTTACCTTACTGACATCAAAAGAACGGTAACTTCAGATGGCCCAACTGGCAAAGCCATAGAAGACGCGTCTGCCCAAGAGGCAGGCGGCAGGAAGAGAAAAGCCTCCGAGGCAGAGGTCCAGAAAAAACATAAGTAATAGCAATCACTGGCTGAGGAGCGGCCGGAAGAATTCCGCCCTCAGCTAGCTGGGGAGCATGTTGATGTCGCCCTCGATGACAGTCGGCCAGACCGAACAGTTAAGGTGGGGACGACTGCTCTGGCTGAACTTGGCAATGACCTTCGCCAACTGTTGAAAGAATTTCAAGATATTTTTGCATTTGAGGTGCATGAGATGCCAGGAATTAGTCTAGACCTGGCGGTACACAAGCTAGCTGTCGACCCAAAAAAGAAACCGGTACGACAGAAGAAAAGGCATCATGGTGAAGAAAGAAATCAGGCGGCCGCCGCCGAGGTAAAGAAGTTACTTGATGCGGGATACATTCGGCAGTGTTTCTACCCAGAATGGGTTGGAAATGTTGTGCTAGTCAAGAAGCCGAATGGTTCCTGGCGCATGTGTGTGGACTACACTGATTTAAACAAGGCATGTCCGAAAGACAGCTATCCTTTGCCAAAAATCGACAGCTTAGTCGACTCAACAGCCGGCCATGCCTTGATGAGCTTCATGGACGCCTATTCAGGCTTTCACCAGATCCCTCTATGGAAAAAAGATCAAGAGAAGACTGCCTTTGTTACAGAATAGGGGCTCTATTGTTACACGGTCATGCCGTTTGGTTTGAAGAATGCCCCGACAACCTTCCAAAGAATGATCAACACTGTGTTCTTTGAACAAATTGGAAGAAATGTTTAGGCGTATATTGATGATATGATTGTAAAGTCAAAACTTCAAACGGACCATCTGGCAGACCTCCGAGAAACATTCGCCACACTCAGGCGGCACCGAGTCATGCTTAATCCAAAAAAGTGTGTCTTTGGCGCTGAGACTGGGATGTTTCTCGGGTTCCTCATAAATCAAAGGGGAATAGAGGCAAATCCTGACAAGGTGCAGGCGGTCATTGATATGCAGTCAGCTCGCACCGTCCGAGAGGTACAGAAGCTAACAAGCTGCCTGACAGCCCTCGTAAGGTTTCTCAGTCGAGCAGGCGACAAGTGCCTATACTTTTTCCAGGCAATCAGGAAAAAAGCAAAGTTTGAATGGGGACCGGATGCTGAGTCAGCCCTTCAAAAGCTGAAAGAACATCTGCATTCCCTGCCGAGACTCGTCAGTCCTTTGCCAAAATAAGTTCTTTACATGTATCTCGCAGTATTAGATCATGCTTTAAGTGCCGTCCTCTTAGCTGAAAGAGACGGCTGCCAACTCCCTGTCTATTTTGTCAGTCATGTTTTGAAGAATGCAGAGTTGAGGTACCCATTGGTGGAGAAGTTTGGACTCGCCTTGTACATGGCAGTGAAAAAATTGAAGCCTTATTTCCTGGCACATCCGGTTGTCGTCTACAAAGACCAGCCAATCAAGCGGCCCCTAACGACCATGGAGTCGTTAGGACGGATGATAAAGTGGGCAATTGAGATCCAAAGTCTTGAGGTCACGTTCGAGCCCAGAAAAGCTGTGAAGGGGCAAGCCTTTGCAGACTTTATAGTTGAGATGACCCGGCCACCAGAATGTGAAAAAATTGACCAACTCTGGAAAGTCTATGTTGATGGGAGTTCCACACCAAATGGTTGTGGGGCAGGTATTGTATGTCAGTAGCCAGAGGGCGACAGGTATGAATATGCTCTTCGTTTCAAGTTTCAGACGTCAAACAATGAAGCTAGATATGAAGCCCTTTTGGCTGGTATCCGCATGTGTAAAGCAGCCGGGGCAAGAAAAATAGCCACCTGTTCTGATTCACAACTCATAGTCAGCCAGTTCAATGGGGATTATGAAGCCACTCATCCGGCTATAGTCAAGTACCTAGAGGCCGTGAAACAGGCGGCAAGCTCGCTTGAAGATTTCTAGTTAACTCAGGTCCCAAGGTCCGAGAATAACCAAGCGGACGCCTTGTCCAAACTGGCATCCTCGGCCTCATGCGACACTCCTAGAACTGTGTTTTGGGAAGTAATGGAAAAGCGGAGGATTGAGGAATACAACGTTGCAGTCCTTGATAGAAGCTCAACATGGATGGACCCAATCAAGACATACCTGACAGACGACACCTTGCCGAATGATCATCATCAGGCGGCCTCACTAAAGAAGCGAGCGTCCAGTTTTGAAATGATAAAAGGGAGAACTCTACAAGAGAAGGTACCTTAAACCCTTCTTGAAGTGTGTTACTCCAGAAAAAGGGCAAGAGGTCCTGGAAGACCTACATTCTGGATATTGTGCCTCTCATATAGGCGGTAGGTCGTTTGCTCAGAGAGTGAGGCGGCAAGGGTAATTCTGGGCGACTCTGGAGGCAGACACCATGGATCTGGTTAAAAAGTGCGACAAGTGCCAGAGGTTTGGCAAATTGATTCATCGTCCAGCTACAGATCTAACGGCTATCCACAGCCTAATACCATTTGCTAAGTGGGGCATGGATATTCTGTAGCCCTATACGCCCGCATCAGGCGGCAGGAGATAGATCCTGGTAGCAGTCGACTACTTCACCAAATGGGTGGAGGCCGAAGCAGTCAGGGGCATCAAGACCAAGGATGTCATCTCCTTCATTTGGAGGAATGTGATCACTCGGTTTGGGGTGCCTATGTCCATGGTTTTTGACAATGGTCCCCAGTTTGAGACGCATGTTCTCAAAACTTGGTTGAGAGATCAAGGCATTGCTTACTGCTTTGCATCAGTCGGACGGCCGCAAGTAAACGGCCAGGTCGAGGCATTTAACAAAATCATCTCAGACGGTATAAAAAAAAAGATTGAGAAAGCAGGCGACCTATGGGCAGACGAACTACCACATGTTCTCTGGGCCATAAGGACGACTGTAAAAGGAGCGACTGGAGAAACGCCTTTCCTCCTAACATATGGGGCAGAAGTCGTTCTACCCATTGAGCACTATGAGCATACTCTCCGAGTTATGCTGTATGATGAAGATGCAAACTGGGAAGCAATGCGCCTAGCATTGGATTCCCTTCCAAAACTTAGGGGCAATGCTGCCCTACGCCATGAGATATACCGCCTGAGAATGACTCAGATCTACAATAGAAGAGTACACAAGCGCCCACTCAAAGTAAGGGACTTTGTACTATGGAAGATGGAATCAGTCGGCAGGGCCAACGAGTTGGGAAAACTAACTCCTAACTCGGAAGGACCCTACCAAATCTATGAGGAGGTCAGGGACAACACCTACCGTCTGGAAACTCCAGAGGGCCGACCCCTACCTAGGACTTGGAATGTAGACAATCTGAAAAAATATTACTTTTGATGTAATCAATTAAAGTTTATTAATGAAAGATTCCAAGTTTATCCTCTTTTTATATGTTTCAAAAAGGAGTGCACTCCGTCTGTCTCAAGACAGGTGACTCCTGTGTCTTGAAATGCATTAAGATTAGTTAATTCAGTCGGTACCTGGCCACTGTGACTAAGTGCATTTCAATCAAGGCTGGTTATGTTGTCTACCAGAGTCCGACTGTCTATGGCCGACTAATTACTCTCTTTTCAAGAAGTAACCTAGTCGTTCAGGGGCAAGGGCAGTCGGCATCAAGGTGCAACATCTTAGCTAAAAAGTTTAACATGGATGTGCCATACAAGCGGCTATTAAGTTTCAAAGTGCAAAATGCTTGGCAGATTCAACAAAAACAAAATTAAAAAAACAGTATATGTAGCAGCAAAAGACGACTCTACAGTCGGCAATTCACATCAAATTAAAGCCAGACAAGCTGGCAAAGTTAAAGTTAAAACCAGACAAGCTGACAAATATTCAAAAGCCCCGGCCCCCTGGCCGGGTAAAGATACATGAAAACACGGCACGCAGGCCGGATCAAGTTTAAAGACAGAAAAGCTTAAACAGTGGGAGGGACCTCACCTTCAACAGCCGCCTTCTCTTGCTGGGGAGGGGACACTTGATTGCTCTGAACAGTCTCCTGTTCAGGCGCCTTTTTTGAAGACTCCCCTTCAGCCCCAACAATCGCCACTTCCTCTTCAGAAAAAGAAGAAGACTCGGCTTCTCCCTGGCCGTCGCCTCCTCCCATGACCGCCTCGTCATGCTCTTGAGTGCAAGCGGCAAACTGGTCCCCCCATGTTGAATAGTCGGCGTTGGGATAGAGGCGGTCCCAGGTCATTTTCATAATAGCGCTACAATCCTCCATCATGTTGGCGACCAGGGCCTTTTTCTCCTCTTTGAACCTCGACTTATATTTTTGGGCCAGTTGCTTTTCCTGGTTGGCCAGGCGCTGCTTCAGGCGGGCATTGCTGGCTTTCAGGTCCTCCGCTACCTTCACAGCCTCGTCATGGGCGTCGACCTTCCCCTGGTTCTCAGAGATTTTGAGCTTGAGCTCCTTTATTTTCTCTTTGGCCGCCTCCAGGTCATCCTTGACTTGCTGATTTGCAGCCGCCTGTGCAAGCAATATGTCATTCATCAAGACTTCATTTTGATAAATAGAAAACATGGCCTTGTCCATGGTGAAGGCGGCGAGCTCTTTGGAAAACTTTAACTCTTTATTCTTTACTTGGATGGGCCGACGGAGACCGTGCACTCGCAGCATCGACTAATCAAAAACAAAAGAACATTCGGTCAGCTAAAGGTCCGTCACTCAAAAGTAAAGCAATTTGTGAAGGCTTAAAGAATACCTCGGCCAACAGGGCAACGATGCCGTCTAGGTTAAGGGTGTCGAACCCTCTAACCGTTTCCTTCTCTTGAGAAGGGACCGCCTGCAGCATAGTCTTTGCTATGGCAGTGAGGTCTGGCCGAGAAGGATGATCGCCTGCAAAAAGTGGCGGATGGTTAATATCCGACTGGCAAACTTGAAGAAGTTCTCAAAGAAGTTGGGAAAACAAAGTTACCATCAGGCGCCTTCTCCTTGTTTTTCTCGGTAGGACGTTTGTCCTTTTCTTGTTGCCGACCCTTCTCTAAAGGGAAGTTGGCAGCAGGGGACGACCCATGTTTGGTCGCCACATGTTTTTGGGGATGGAGAGGGGTGCTCGCGTCCCCTCCCGCCTGCTTCCTGTCCTTCTCGGGAGGCGGTTGAGGGGTCGACCGGTCCTACAAGCAAGCATCACAGTCGGTCAGTAAGGTTCACTGAAAACAATAGATAAAGAGAGTGGATTCAATCATGAAGTTTTACCCCAGCAGACTTGTTGGCTGGCGACTCCTCAGTTGCGCGTTTGCCCAAAACCGCCGAGTAGTACTATGATGCCGCCTTCTTCGAAGCAGAAACTTTCTCCATTGCTTCAGATGCATCAAGAAATCAAGAGTTAGAAAAATAGACAAGTGACAAAGTAAGTACGGGAAACAGGCGGATAGCTACCTTCAGACATCTCGGTACTTAGCCCACAGGTGGCCAAGTACGTCCAATCATACAACCAGTTGTATTTAGGAACATATTGTTGGGGAACAAAGACTTTCTTCCCAGATTCAGGGTCCGCCTGAATGTCAACTTTAAACAGGCTAGCGTCTAAAATCTCGTGCTTGGCCTTGGAAGGAACAGGCGGCAGGTCTTGCCGGCTAGGAAAGGTGGATCCCTATTCCACCTATTGTACTTGGCATTCTTAGCCTTGTCAGGGCAGGTGATAATGTAGAAGGTGGTCCGCCAGTCCTTCCACTTGTTCTCCTTACCCTGTGCCATTGCATATCCCCTATGGGATGTCAGCTGATACCAGCCGGACCCTGTTGCTTTTGGAGTCCGACTAAGGTAATTCATTTGAGCAAACGCCTCGAAACTGGCGTCAACTTCATGCATTTTGCACCCGGCCACATAGCCGAGTATGTTGAACCAGGAATTGGGGGCCAGCTGCCACAACCCAATCTGGTATCCGTCTAAAATGGCCTCGACGACAGGGTGAAGAGGAAATCGAAGGCCGGCCTTAGTAGCCGCCTCATAACAACCAAAACACTTGTCCCCATAGCTGGAACCAGTCGGCCAAACTACAGTATCTTCTCTATCGGGGACCGACACTAAGTAGTCGTCCCCCATTACATGCTTGGAGATGAACTCTCCAAATCCCTCTATCATGACCTTCTGCCTCCCTTTAGGAACATGGTGAAAATAAGGGGCATAAAAGTCTCGGTAGGATGCCATGGGCTCGGCCTAGTTCTCCCCCATCGACACACTTAAAGACTCTCTAGCTGTGTGAATCCTAGAATACAGCTCTTCAGAGTCGAGAGAGTTATGGCTCTCGCTACTGGAGTCCGACTCGTCGCTAGAGTCCGACGAGTTGTTTGGTTGAAATGGTTCGGTTGGTGCCGCCTCTGTTTCAGAAGGCGACTCCTTCTCAGGAGACGATTCCCCGGAGTCACGTAAGATTGAGTCGCCAGGTGTACTTGGGGTACCCGATCTGTGATCAGGAATGTCATAATGTGTATAAGAGCCGTCTTAATTGGTTATTCGGCCAGTAGTCTTGATTCTTGCCATGATGTCTTGCACAGACATGGAAACAGTCGGATGGTGTGCAAAGGACAAGGGTGGTCCTAGAAAAGCGGAGTCGGCACTCCTAATCCTGGATTGAGCCTTCCCTGGTGACCGACTAATCGACAACCTAGGTCGTGCCGAGTTTCTTTGAGACACCATACTTTGTAAAACAAAAGAGGAAAAAGATTTAAAGAATGGATGTTTACCTAAAGTCGAAAGTTGAAGTAGACGGGAAGTTGGCGCCCAAGAAGAAAGTAAGCGGCGGGGTACGACTGCTCTGTAAAATTGCAAAAGGCAGGGGTCCGAGAGATCTCTTTCTGAAAATAAAGTGAACAAATGTGAACAGAAGACTTGTTGACCAACCCTATTTATAGGGAGAGAATGAGCAGCAGGGCATTCAAATTCAAAAACTTGGGCGGGAAAATTCTCGGCCAAGCTATCCGTCGACACCTATCGTCTCCTCATTGGACGACGCTTTCCACAGGTCACACGTGCCAGGTCACGTGCCACCTGTGAGGGGAAAATGATTAGGGGGATTTTCCCTTAATCCACCTCCCGCCATGTGGACCAATCAGGGCCTGACAAGTGTCACCCAATTGGGCTTATCAAGACCTGCCACGTGGCGCGCTTCCACTGGTCCACCATAGACCTCCTATGCTACGCCATTTGGTCCTCTCAGCCTTGCCTAAACAGGTAATAGATTGGGCCCAAATCCCAAGAAAGCCCAGTCAGTCCTAGGGTTGGCCAAAACCCTAGATCCTGGCACGCTTCCCAAGGCTATAAATACGGTCATAAATGCTCATTTATGACATAGACTGTTCACAAGAAACACTCGGATTTACACAAATCCCAAGACAATCACACACTACTCGGTACCGCCTGCTAGACCCGTCCTAGCATCCGGCACCCACTTACATTCTGCTTTACAACTCCTTCATCTACTAACTTGATCGTTGGAGGCAGAGCTCCCTACCCAAGGAGTCTCCGTTATCTTTGCAAGTACAGGCGCGTGGTTCCAGCCTCGACATTGTAACTCTCTCAAGGGACACAAAAAACCCCGGAACAACACCATTCCTTTCAGCATAACCTTCAACAACCAAGTACTTGCTTCCACCATAGAGAAAATATTAATCCTTATTACTTATCTGGTACTTTAGGATATTCTTGGCCGCAGTCCAATGCGCCTCTCCTAGGTCTGATTGGTATCGTCTCGTAGCACTCAAGGTGTACGATACATCTGGCCTTGCACATATCATGGCATACATGATTGATCCAATAAGCAAAGCATATGGAATCTGACTCATTCTCTCTCGCTCATCATGTGTCTTCGGACACTATTTCTTGCTGAGGGTTATGCCATGAGACATGGGTAGGTGGCCGCTCTTGGCTTCCACCATATTGAATCGTGCCAGTACCTTATCAATATAAGTACTTTGGCTTAATCCAATCATCCTCTTAGATCTATCCCTATAGATCTTGATGCCCAATATGTGTTATGCCTCTCCCAAGTCCTTCATTGAAAAACACTTTCCAAGCCAAGTCTTTATGCACTCCAACATTGGAATGTTGTTTCCAATGAGCAATATGTCATCGACATATAAGGCAAGAAATGCGACGTCACTCCCACTGACCTTCTTGTAAGCACAAGATTCATCTAGATTCTTGATAAAACCAAACTTACTGATGGTTTGATCGAATCGCAGATTCTAACTCCTGCTTTCCTGCTTTAATACATAAATGGACTTCTTAAGCTTGCATACCTTCCCAGCATTGTTTTTGGATCTACAAAACCTTCGGTCTGTGTCATGTACACAATATCTTCCATAATCACATTGAGGAAGGCGGTTTTGACGTCCATTTGCCATATTTCATAATCGTAATATGTAGCAACTGCTAGGATAATCCGGACAGAGTTAAGCATGGAAACTGGCGAAAAGGTTTCATCATAATCAACGCCGTGAATTTTCCTGTAACCTTTTTCCACCAATCTAGCTTTGTATACGTATACATTTCCATCTTTGTCGGTTTTCAACTTGAAAATCCATTTACAATCGATAGGTGTATAACCTTCGGGCAAATCAACCAAGTCCCATACTTGATTTTCAAACATGGAGTCTATCTCGGATTTCATGGCTTCTAGCCATTTAGTAGAGTCGGGGCTCTTCATAGCTTGTTTGTATGTCTCTAGCTAATCTTCATCCATAACTAGGATGTCTTGATTCTCGGTTAAGACAACACCGAGGTATCTGAACGGTTGAGATCTTTGCCTTTGCGACCTACGTAGGGTAATAGATTGAGCATTTACATTGTTGGTTTAACTTTGAATATTGTCGGTTTGACTCTGACTATTATCAACAACTACTTCCAAAGCACCTTGATTGTAAGTTTTGTCAAATTGGCTTTGTTGCTCATCTACTCGAACTTCATCAAGTTCGATTTTCCTCCCACTTGTCAATTTGAAAAGATGCTCCTTTTCCAAAAAGACACCATCTCGAGCAACAAATACTTTGTTCTCAGATTGCTTATGGAAGTAATAGCCCTTTGTTTATTTTAGATAACCCACAAAGACATATTTGTCAGATTTTGGTACAAGCTTATCGGACATAAGTCTTTTGACATATGCTTCACAACCCCAAATCTTGAGAAAAGAAAATCGTGGAGGTTTCTTCGTCCATAATTCATATAGAGTCTTTTCAACAACTTTAGATAGAGCGCAGTTTAGTGTTAGTGCTGCGGTTAGAAGTGCGTGTCCCAAAAAGAGATAGGAAGATCGGTAAGACCCATCATGGATCAAACTATGTCTAACAAAGTTCGATTTCTCCTATGGGACACTCCATTCCATTGTGGAGTTCGGGAGGTGTCAATTCAGAGAGAATACCTGATGGTCGAATTTGTAGCTCAAATACTCGCCCCCTCGATTCGATCAAAGTGTTTTGATATTCTTGCCAAGCTAATTTTCCACTTCACTCTGAAGTTCTTTGATCTTTTCAAAGGATTCATATTTGTGCGACATAAGGTAGACATAGCCATATTTACTAAAGTCTACCGTGAAAGAGATAAAATAGCGATAACCATTTCTTGCGGTTGTGCTCATTGGTCCACATACATCCGTGTGTATGAGTCCTAATAAGTCACTAGCCCTTTCTACTAACTTGGAGAAATTAAAAGTTGTTTTATCATCTTGCCAAGTATTCATCCTTCGCAGTAGACTGTAAGTCGATTGAATCAAGAATCCCTTCATGAAGAAGTTTCTTGATGTGTTTGATGTTTATATGGCCTAGACGACAATTCCACAAGTAGGTTTGATTCGACTCATTGGACTTAACCCTTTTGGTGGTATCATTTACATTATAAACTTCTTTGCCTAATGAAAGCACATAACGACCATTTTCTAAATGTGCCATACCACATAAAACATTATCAAGACAAAATGAACATCTATTGTCCCTTATCCACAATTCAAAACCCTTAGCGTCCAATGCTGAAATTGAAATAATGTTTTTGGTAATGTTTGGAACATGGTAACATTCATCAAGTTCTAAAATAAGCTCGGAGGGTAAAGACAAACTGAGTGTCCCAACGGATACGACTGCAATCCTTGCTCCATTGCCTACCCGAAGTTCCACTTCTCCCTTCACTAGCCTTCTACTTAGTCCCTGAGCATTGGATCAAATGTGTGAGCCATATCCGGTATCTATTACCTATGAAGCTTTGCTAGTAAATTTAAGATCTATAACAAAAATTCCTGATCTAGAACTTGAACTTGAGGCAATCTCGTTTTCAATGTCCCTTCTTCTTGTAGTAGAAACATTCAGAATCGGATTGAGAAGATGCTACCTTCTTTTGCTTGTCGCCCTTGGTAGCATTTGACTTAAGCAGAAAGATCTTCTTACCCTTCCTCTTATAGCCTTTCTTCTTGCGTGATCGCTTAAATAGATTGCCTTCTTTATCATAAGCATGTCATGCTTCCCCTCATCCTTGAGCATTTCTCAGCTTGCTTCAACATCCTGTGAAGCTCGGTGAGGGTTTTCTCCATGCTGTGCTTGTTATAGTTCATCTTGAACTGATCATAACCTTTGTACCGCAAGTGGAGAATGATGTCAATTGCCATCTAGTTCGAGTATCCCGCATCAAGCATTTCCATGTTCTCAAATAATCCAATCATTTTGGGCACATGAGGGCTGACGGGCTCTCCTTTCTTAAGCTTGCTCTCAAGGATTTGCCTTTTGGTCTCGAACCTCTTAGTCTAGGCCTGCTCTTGGAACATATACTGAAGTTCAGATATGATCTCAAAAGTTGTCTCCTTCTCAAAGGTCTTTTGGAGATCCAGAGACATTATGGCCAAAATGATGCATTTGACATCCTGAATGGAAACATGCCATCGGTTTAAGGCAACCTGTGTGACCTCCTCATTTGGAGCATCGGGTATTTCCTCGTCAAGAACGTACTCCTATTACTCTTGCATGAGAACTATTCGCAAGTTCCTTTGCCAATCAAGGAAGTTTGGCCCACTCAATTTCTCTTTATCGAGAATTGAGCGTAATGAAAACTGGTTGTTGTTGGTGTTAGTTGCAGACTGCTAAAAATGAAAGAATTTGCAATGAAAAACCATTCATAAAACCAATAAGTTTGAAATTTAAAGCATACATGCAAACATTCAATCTTATTAAGAGTTTTATCCACACTTTTAAAATTTGTTCCCTTTAGGCGAGAATAAAATGATTCCAAGACCCTAAAAATCAAAAAGTGATTAAGCATGCTTTGGCTTGTCTTAACACTCAATATTTTAAGGTAAGAAATCCAATTGCTAATAGCTCAAAGCTACTCTTGGTTTGATAAAACGTCGCATCTAATGCTTTCTTGACATATATCTCCATTGCCACGACATCTAAGGACTCCTTACCAATATCGTTGAGTTTAACCAAAACTAATGTGTATACCTAGTATACCTTACTTCCCTAGGAAAGTAGTAATGCCTTTCTTTTGTATAGCTCATTACTATTCTCATTAGTTCGATATGTGTCATTTTGGAATGGCAAATTTTATCTCAATTTTATAGGGACTTGGGGTTTCTATGTTGGTTGATTGAAGTGAACTAAATTAATCATTCAACACTCAAAATCCTAAATAGGCATCTAATATCGTAATTATATATAAGCAAAAATATATAAGGCATAATTAAAGATGATTTGGCAAACTAGCATGACCCCTTGAAACTTGAAGCATCCACTGTTCAAGGCCATCATTGCATCTTATTGGCTTCGTCTTCTTAGAAACGCCGTATTTAGTCATCATCACCAATTATGTAGCTACTATTAAGTAGGACTAATATAAATAATTTAAGTACAAAAATACTTAACGTATGACAAGTAGTCCGTATTTAGATTTACAAAAATACAAAATGGATCACCATCCGTATTTACTATCCTAGTCGGGCCATACTAGTTGCCCTTTTGTAAAACCTGCATTAGAACATTTATAATATTACATTCACCCATTAACTTCTAAAGTGAATGGCCCATGTATTTTATAAATAATTTAAGCAAGAATACAAAACATTGTATCAAACGAGCGCGTACTAGTTACTAACTTAGGTGGTTAATCTAATCAACACGCCTAATTAAAACTAGTCAATTGTTTATCCAATTATGTGAACTAACGCATACCCAATAACAAAAGCACAATCAAGGCTTAATTAAGCTCAAAACCGATTCATGAAGCTCCCACTAATTCCGCATCCAATTTAATTAAAATTAATTCAATTAAAATTAATTCAGCCGATCAAAATAAAATTTTGTCAAAATTTTTGCAAGTACGTGAAAAACCGAGGCTTAGCCTCGTTTTAAACAAAAAACGCAAAATCGCAAAACCGAGCCAAGTGCCTAGCTCCCAAGCCAAGGGCTAGGGGTTGCTAGGCACCTTAGCATGGCTTCGGTGCCAAGTTGGCCGCATGGCCCTAGCAGGGCACCAAGGCAGCCGCAAGCACCACAACTGCACATCATGCCCAACATGCTCGTGTGCTGCTACCAGCGCTATCACTGGCATTGGTGCGTGCTACTGCTCGCACCAGGCGCTGCTCTGCAGCCCTGGTCTTACACCAAGTTGTAGGCGCGTAGTAGCTCATGCCCGCCGCACTGGTAGGCGTTGCCAAGGCAGGCCAGCAGTGTTTGCGTGGGGACTAGGTGCTGCCCAGCCACCCGCGTGCACACGCACGACCCTCGCATTTGCCCCCGCACCAAAACACGCTCGTAGCCACACATTAGTGCACACTCGCACACACACCTTGCTCGGCAGTAACATGCTGGGTTGCGAGAGCAGCCTATGCAAGCTGAGCTTGGTGCTCGAAGCTTAAAGCTTCAATTTTTTTTGTGCTTGTGCTTCGAGATTTTATTCCGATTTTTTTTGTGACTCAAAATTAATTCTAAATTAGCTTTTAGAACTAATATTTGAGAAATTTTGAAATTAAAACAAGTCCAACTTAATTAAATTCAATTTTAGTGCACAACCCAAAATTGATCCAAGAACTATTCTTTTAATAATTTTGGCTCTACTTAATGCAATAAAAAAATTTAGGGCTAGTCTCATAATTAATTTAACCAAAACATAAATTAATAATGAGATTTGACAAAATTAGTTGAACAGATAATCAATTATCTAGTGAAATAATTATTCCAATACTTACTCATGCATATTTGAATATTACAACCTTCCAATATGAAGAATAATATTTCAAGCACAAATATGAACATTTATGATTTTAATCAACTTCCAAAATGATTAAAACCAAAATTTGTTCATTATGGATTTTAGAAAGTTAAGATTCAACCATTTAAACCATTAAAGATTGAAACTTTAACTATTTTAAGGGCTTCAAAAATCATATTCAACATAAACTTTCACACTACAAGCAATTTATTTGCAAGAATAAGAAATTCCAAGTTTATGTGAAATTAAGAGCTATCCAAATAAACAACCAATTTATATCATAAACATGCTTAATAAGGAATAAAATTGCAGAAGATTAATGGTATAATCAAACACATAATCCAACAATCGCTAATGGGTTTTGCGGTGTGCAACACCGCGTGCAAACAAAACCCGCAAAAGAATCGCATGCATAATAATTACAACTAAACAAAAAAACATATAATTATTGAAAGTATAAACACATAAAGGGAAGAGAGAGAAAGTAATGATAAGACTAGCTCACCCTTGACGCGTGCTTAACACGATCCCCGAGCATGAACACGGAAAACCTTTAGACCCGCAAGTGCAAGCCCTCCTTCGTCTCACACCCTCGCGGCCGAACCGACCCCTACCTTGTAGCTTAAACGAGACTAGACCAAATAAAACTAGAGTATTACGAACTTAACGCTTTCTCACTTTTTTGGGAGATACCTTTTGAGTTCAACTCAAGTGAGAAATCACATTAACCAAGGTGGGTATTTATAGGGAAATACTCCCAAAAGTTTCAATCAACTTTCCATGTGGGAGAGTTGTTGAAATGAGAAAAGGAATAATTAATTTAATTCTAAATTAAATTAAAATCACAAATCAATTAGCAAACAACAAGTGGCAAGAGGAGAAGGGGAGGGTAGGTGAGGACCATAAGGGACGACCACACCTCTCTTGCTCGCCAAGCAATTCCCTCTCACAAAACCGGGACCAACCGGTGCGCGCCAGCTGGCGTGGCCTGCCTTGAGCACCAAGGCTGCCTCGCTGTCGGCCTGGTCCCTTAGTTGGGCCTGCCAGCGGCCCACGGGTGGCTGCCCGCACACGCAGGCCTAGCATGGCAATGCACGCTGCTGGCCTTGCCTTGCTGCGAGCTGGTTAGCGCTAGCAGTAGCTAGCGAGGCCTAGCACGCTAGCATGTGGCTGGCCTTGCTAGCGTTGCTAGCACGCTGGCTTGGCCAGCAAGCACCTGCCAGCACCCGCATGGGGCTACTGTGCTTGTGGCCTAGCAGCCCGTGCCAGTCTGGCCCTCGCATGGTTAGGCCAAATGCGAGGCTACGACTTTGCGTTGACTCGTTGTTTGACTAATTTCTCGTGTCGTTGATTTAATTAATTTGACTCAAAGTTCGACACTCGACTTCTACACTCTAAGCTCGGAATCCGATGTCTGAGTTCGTAAAATCTCTATCAACTTATTTAATCCTTCTGATTAATTCGTCGCATTTGTTCGGTTACACGATTGGGTGTGACCCAAAGTATTCAGTCAAGAGCAAGCTGTAATATTAATTATACATTACTATTACCGATCGGAAGCGGCCTCCAGCTAGGCATTCCGATCACTTGACCTTACTGAATAATTAGCTTTCCTAATTAATTACGAACCCTCTGTCGGAATAATACACTTGTTCGCAGGACACCATTCCTTTCACTAATTTGACTGCTGGAGGCAAAACTCTGTCAAACTAGAGGTTCATAGTTTTGCAAGTGTAAGGACCGAGCTTTGCGAGTGTAAGGACCAAGCTTTGCAAGTGTATGGACCAAGCGGAACATATTCAATGTTGTAACTTTCTTGAGGAATATCCAAAAAACTCCGAAATATCATTTTTTTATTAAAAAAAAAAAATTCATTTCAAACACTTGTGGATCTATTGTAGTGCTGTAATTATGACACTCTATATTCATCAATTATATTTGCACTATTATCGCAAGTCTAGATGTAGACATTAATCGAATTTGCAATTAGATGAACAAAGAATGCAATTAAATTAACCAAAATTACTCTTAAAAAATTGTGAATAAATTAGCAAAAAATTGTTGCATGTAAATTTCATCAAAATTTCTTCATAAAACTATATGTTTGAACAAATTTGTGCCATAGAGTATTTTTTTTTAACAAAAAAAGATAAAGTGCACACAACCTTTGATTCAAGGTTGTTTTCCGATTGATTTGTTGATGGTTTCAATTTCTCGTCAAATATTGATGTTTACAAACCATGTACATGTGATCTAGAAGCTTGCAAAGTGAAAATGGTAGATGATGAATATTTGTAGAGTGAGATAGTTGTAGGAGGTTAGAGAGATAATGATGGAAAACATTTTTCTTTACAAAACAAGGGAAGCCATATTTTCCTCCTTCCTCCTTACCCCCTTTTTACTTCCCTCTCATCCATTATCACATTTCCACTGCTATTTTTTATTTTTCTTGAACTTTTCTTGTATAAAATCAAACAAAAGAAAACTAATCTGTAATAGTAGTTTTCCTTGAAAATATGTTTTCATGAAAACTAGTTTTTCATTGAAAATGTTTGACATCAAACTAAGCGGGGCATAAGTTAAAATAAGAAATACGAAATTTCCCACCTCTAGCCATTATTAGAATTTGAAGCAATAATATCATCCTAAGATGCTTGTAAGCAACTTGTATCACGAGTAATTACGATTTTGCAACCTAACTACTTAATAATGACCCACAACTAAATGATAATAGTTTAAATAATTGCATAAGCAATATAAAAGAATAAATGATTCAAGAATCATGCAAAAATAAAAACACAAACATCATTATCATGCGCAAATAACAACACAAACTTAACAATCATACGCAAATAAACAATAAAGATCAAGAATTTACACATAAAAATAGAATTCGAAACCGTAAGGAAAACCTTGAGGGCTAAACAAACCTCATCTTGTCACTGATGTTCAGAAAGAACAGCAATCATATCCATTTTTAGAAGCCTCAACACATGATTTTTGACAAATTTATCAAGCTTCTCTTCATCATCCTTAAACCTCTTCAAACCCAGAATTACAAAAAGAGCCTCTTTTCCAATTAACTTCTTACCCCTCCAAAGAGGACCTCTTGGTCTACCATCGTGGTATTCTCTCTCCTATATTAAGGGAAACCCATTTGTCGGTTTCTCTATATTATTCGAACCCAAGCTCGATAAATTAGGGTTTAACAACGAGGTTAAAGGCTGATTAATGGGCAAGGTTTTATACGGTAGATGAAGAATTAGAGGGGATAAAAATGGACTTTTTGCTCTAGCAAGGATTCGAATCAACATTAGTCGGAAATGAAGGGAGACAGAGTTAATAGTGAAGGTGAAAGAGGTGGTGGTGGTTAGTGAGACTGAGAAAAACACTAATCAAAGTACTTCGGATTTGTTTTAGGAAAAATGGAAATAAATAATCCCACCTTTGCGTGGTCTGACAATAACAATCCCACCTTTTGATTATTACGAGACAATCTCACCTTTGCATGTCATCTTCTTTTAATAAAACTTGACTTGTTAGTGACCGATTTTTGTAGGTTATATGCCGCATGTCAAAATTTAATAGGTTTATTTCATTTTTTGTAAAAAAACAAAAAAGCAAAAAAAAAAAAATATAGAAAACAAAATAAAAAAGAAAAAAACCCAATCACCAACCCCCACCGTGAAACCCTAGCCCCTACTCCAGCCACCACGAAAAACGGGACAGCCGCCCTCCTTAACCCCCGAAAATAGTTTGTCGGCACTAGGGATGTGATTTTAGGATATTTAAGGGGGTTTTCGGGACTAGGGTGGTGATTTTTAGGGTGGTAAAGGAGGTTGGGTGGGATTTTCCGGGGTGGTTAGGGAGGTTGGGTGGGATTTTTAGGGTGGTTAGGCTTAGGAAAGTTGGGTGGGATTTTTCGAGGTTGGGATGGAGTTTTCGGCGGAGTTCGACGACTAGGTGGGGTTGTGGCTTTGGCCTGTGGTGGTTATGCGTGGTTTCAGGGGTGGGATTTGGGTCGGGGGTGATTTCGGGGGTGGGTTTTGGTAAGCGGGATGGTTTTTGGTGGGGCTAGGGTAATTTTTCATGGTGGTTGGGGGGTGGCTGGTGGGTTTTTTTCATTTTAATTTTTTTTCCTGCTTTTGTTTTTATTTTAATTTTTTTATATTTTTACCAATTATTGAGCGACACATGGCTTTAACAAAAAAAAAACCTATTTAACAGGTTGTAGGTAAAAAGGTTTGTTAAAAGAAGATGATATATAAAGGTGGGATTATTTATTTCCATTTTTCCTTTGTTTTAAAAAGAGAAAACTCATGTTTAACCGGTGAAAGTAGTAAACCAACCCCTTAACTTTGCTTCAACCTGATACTAGAGTGTGAGGGTGTGACTCGGGTTGATTAGTGAAGGAGGTGGTTGTGAACTTGTGATTAGGGTTGTTCGTCATTCCAAGATCGGACGCAACCGTACTGAAGACCTGAAATGTATAATTCTAGAACTATTAGTATTAGCTGGTCTCAAGTCCAGCTACAAATTTATGGTCCCTCATAAAAACGATACCGTTCTTTTTTTTTCCTGAAATTAACAAAATGTGATATTACAAGTTGAGGTATAAATACCACTTTAGGAAACAAAATTCCTAATTTTCAATTCATTTTAAAGTCTTCGTTTTCACTTTGGGTCCATTTGGTAGGGTGTAAAACATTTTCAATGTAAAATGATTTTCCATGAAAATCATTTTACAATGGAAAACTCATTTTCAAAAATGTTTTATGTTGTTTGGTTGAATGGAAAATGAATTTCCATTTTAAGCATTTTCCACTGTTTGGTTGAATTGAAAATTATTTACTAATGGAAAACTTCAATCCTAATAGTATTCTCTTGTCATATTGTATTCTCTTGTCATTTTTTTTACCCCTTTTCTTTTCTTTTTATTATTTTCAAATACTTTCTTACTCATTATTAGCTACCCAATATATTATACTATATTTTACTTCAAACATAATAATATAAAATAATCAAAAGAAACCAAATAGTCTTTTTATAAACTTTATAAAAGTTCAACGAGAGTCCTAACAATTACCATGATAATAAAAGGCTACTAGGATTAAAACTTGTCCATATCGACATATAATTATTACCACAAAGTTAGTAGAACAAAAGAAATAAAAAATTAACGTAGAGATTTAACGAAATTTTGGACCCAAAGCTTCCTAAGAGCTTCACTCTTGGTCAAGAAGGCCCTAGCTAGCATTTAACGCTCAACTAGGTGGTCAAACGCAGCAACACGAACAGCTTCATCAACATCATCCATTTTCATGATCTCCCCATACAATTTTTTGACATCAAGTTGATTGTCCGAAAACTTCTTGAGAGCACTAACTACTTCTCCTAGTTATGTAGAAATGTGACGCAAGTCATCTTCTTCCTCTTCAGCTCGAGATCTCTTCTTATGATATCTAGGCTCCAAAGAAGTTGCACTGTCTAACTTAGTAGGCTCGAATTCAATAGTACTTGGCTGCCCACTTGAATTAGTTTGAATGTCACCAAACGTCTTGGAAAAATTACCCCTTGCAATATCCTTGCCTGCCACTATTGATATCTCGTCGTACATGTCAATTTTCTTGTTCAAATACTTCTCATGAGATGGATATTGGTGTTAAGTAAAGGAGTAACTCACATTAATCACATACACAAGAAGAGTAACATACATTAACAATCAATGATCATCTCAAAAGAGTTGCCTAAGAGTATTGTTAGCATGATTGCATGACAACATCTGTTAGAATAGCTTGTAGTTAACAGCAGGTTGGTCAGTAAAATTCATAGAGTTAACACATGGAATATTTCAAAATTTTAAGAATAGTTTCCTGTAGTAGGACGGGGAAGATTGCTAGAATACATGCCACCCAAACAAAGATTAAGGATCCCTCTGACCACATATCGAGCACATCCTACATATTCGGATTTTCTTAAGAATAACAATGGATAAAAACGGCATTGTGAAGATCAACAGTAAGAACACCCACCCAAAAAAATGACATTGGAAATGCGGTGTTTAGACCAAATCAATCAAGCAGAAACTATTGAAGACTAACAAATGTGAGTACAGAGAGGTCAAAGACAAGTCCTAGGTAGGGAGGGTGCTCCATAGGCTTACAAAGAAAAATGGTATGCTAATAACATTAATACTCCATGAATACATAATAACTCATACAGGCAGGTCAACTTTTCTTTAGCTTTATTATCAAATATATTATCTCACAAAATGCAGGTCTAATAACTGAAGAAATATGACCATATTGGAAGTAAATGAGCAATCAATCAATCCAACAACAAAGAATAAGCAGAACATATGAACAATCAAACCTGAATATAAGCTTCATAAGCATTTGGTGAAGCAGTCACCATCTTTACATTATCATCCCAACCAAACCCAGATCTTCCTCGCACTTGAGAGATAACTCCCCAAGTAGTTCTCACTGTCCTCATATGATTCTTAACATGGTCAGCAGTACATGTGGTGTGAAACTTTTCAGAAATCATCTTTGCAGCAGCAATGAAGGAGCTAGTCCTGAAAGTATGAATTGGCCGGTGTCCTTTCCTCACTTCTTCAACAAGAAATTCCAATAGGGCGATGACCATGAGTCTATCAAAATAGTTTATAATCTATTAAATAAGAAATAACATTCTACAACTTCAATTAGTTCAGTGCTTCTTATATGCATTCCACATGGCCAATGCTATAGAATTTCGTTTTTTCACACACTCTTTGGTTTCCTCACGAATTTCCTTTCGAGTAAGCGATTTCCTTATGTCATGTGTTTCAACCTCCAAGTCGGCCTCTTGTGTAATTGCATCATTGGGATCAACACCTCTTAGGTAGTTATGTATCACACAACAAGCAAGAACCACATCCACTTGGGTTTCATATGACCAAAAAGGCTCAACATCTAAGACGCGAAATCTCTTTTTTAACACCCCGAACACCCTCTCTATACACATCCTCAGTGAAGAATGGCGAAGATTGAATAATTCTTGTTCATTCTCGGGAAGATTGTCGGTATACTCCTTCTAATGGTAACGAACACGTCTAAATGGAGGCATAAAACCTTTACGGTCCCCATACCCAGCGTCAGCAAGATAGTATTTCCCTACATCCATAAATTATTATCAATATTTTAATCAATTCAAGTTAAGTTTAGACCACTATTATTAACGAGAGAAAATGATTAATACTACTTTCGGGAACCTTAAATCCCTTTCTAAGTGCATTACCCAAAACCCTTGAATCGTACCCTCCCAGCCAGCAAGCACATAAGTAAACTTTAGATCAAAGTATACGGCCGCTAGTAAATTTTGTGTTGTCTTATCCTTTCTTCCTCGAAAACTTTTGCATCTCAATAGGAACTGATGTACGTACATGAGTCCCATCTATAGCACCTATGAAGTCTTCAAACCAAGGAAAAAACCTAGGATTGTTCTAAATTTCTGGTTCCATATGAGTTCCTGGTGGATTCACTAAATATGGGTACAACCGAAGGATTGCTTGGAGCACAATATGAAAATAGCAATGTATAGTCCAAGTTGATCGAAAAAATCTCCCCCCAACATCCCTAAATCTTACATTATGACCCAACAAGTATAAAAAAATATGTACTTGCTCTTTAACGCTCATTTGTTTGCTTTCAGACAAAAGTCCCCTTTCAACCAAGATATCACAGAAGCTAAAAAAAGCACTAGGCCTCATGCGAATCTGTCCAAGACAATGACTATCACCACAATATAAAACACTATCGATATTAGCCTCTTTTAAGCTATCCCTATTAACTTAAGGTTGCCTAACTATTTTAGGTCTTTTAGTCCTAGATTTTTTAACATTAAGGAAAGCAAGGACAGAAGCAATAATAGCGGTAACATCACCAATGATCATGCGTTTATGAATCATCTACAAAGATTAAAAAATAATAAGAAAATCAAGGAAATTAGTTCCTTTAATAACATACATATGACAAATTATTATTGCATAAGGTGGATTAATACCTGAGATTTTTGAACATTGTTCGACTCCATGATATATTGAGATAAAGTCAATCCGAATTAAATGGGAAATCACAAGCCCATCAAAATTTTAAAAAGATTATTAATAAAAAGATAAGAAACCCCATTGAAAACCTAATCGAAACCCCAACAAGAGTTAAGCAATCATATCATCTATATTGGCTTTTTATCTTTCTACACTATTTTTGTTGGCTGCTTTGCTCTGCCATTGGCAGCCACAGCATCACCAGCACTCAATTCCTACAGGATTCTCAGTCTATAGTATCAAGAAATGGTACTTTCTCCGTTATGTTGGAATATGGTTTAACCAAGTTCCTAATATGACTGTTGTTTGGATTGTAGTAAATCAAATCCACTATAAGAAACATTGACTTCCAACCCCATTCATAACCAGGATAACAAT
Source organism: Chenopodium quinoa (assembly GCF_001683475.1). Classification (NCBI taxonomy): domain Eukaryota; kingdom Viridiplantae; phylum Streptophyta; class Magnoliopsida; order Caryophyllales; family Amaranthaceae; genus Chenopodium; species Chenopodium quinoa. The sequence goes on along the minus strand of NW_018742995.1, from coordinate 109,057 downwards.
CACTTCACTTTATTTGAAGCTACAAAAATGCAATTTCGCATAAACTAATCAAACAATACAACACAAATTAATCAAATCTTGCAGCAAATTCGCACAAAGCTAAACTAATCAAATAATTTCGTACTAAAACTAATCGAACAAATTCGCATAAAATAAATCAAACAATTTCGTGCTAAAACTAATCGAACAAATTTGCACAAAATAAATCAAACAATTTTCACAAACTAATCAAACAAATATAACACAAATTAATCAAATCTTGCAGCATATATACCCTAGAAACAATTGAATTTTTCAGAACAAAACCCTAAAATAATTGATTATAAAAGAGATTAGAGCAATAATGTACCAAATTTGTTGAGATTGATGAGTGAGATTTGCTATGATAGCGAAAATGAAGATCAGAGATTAAGCGTTTGGGAGGAGAGAGAAAATGTTGATTAGCGTTTAAGAGGAGAGAGAAAGTATAGTGGATGAGTTTTGTGATTTGTGAGAACAGAAAGGAAAACATTTTCCTTTGATTTTTGGAGGAAAATGTTTTCAACTGTGGTGTAAAATAATTTTACAGCCTAAATTTTCCATTCTAATTTTTAGTTTGACCAAACAATGTAAAATGGGGAAAATAGTTTTCAGGGAAAACATTTTACGTCCTACCAAATTTCTTTTTAAGGAAAATGCTACACATAGCCCTTAGAGCAACATATTTATTAACTATTACTAAAACAAAGAGTTGCTGAGTCATCACTGTTCACATGTCACTGTCATAATAAAAAATTTCCCGCCTAAATACAAGGATAATGTCATTTATTTTTATTTGAAATAATTTTAAGTAGCACAATAATAATTAAACTCCTACATTGAAATATGTATTAGGTGACGTTAAACAGGTTTTATATCATAATTTTGATTAAAATCTAAAATTTTAAAAGTACATATAATTTTGTACAAGATGCATAATTCTTATTTATATTTATCCATTTTTTAAAAAATGTACAAATTATAAAAATAGATTTTATATAAACCGTGCGTCGCACGGGTTCTAACCTAGTCTATAATGTAATTGTAGAGTAAGTTAATGAGGTTTCTCCAAAACCTCAATCCTCAATTCTCATGCACTCCCTTTTCTTTCTTTTTTTTGTTTTTTTTTTTTTTTTTTTTTTTTTTTTTTTTTTTTTTTGCACTATGTTCCAAATAACTTCAATCTTCTTTTTTTTTAAAGAAAAAATAAAAACTAATCCTCCAAATAACTTCCACTTCTACTATTTTTATTATTTTTCCTAATAACAAACATACTATCCATTTTAATTAATATTACAAAAAAAAAAAAATTACACAAAAAATTACCTACTTTATTTATACTTTTCTCTTTTATCTTCTTATATATAACCTTTAAGGTTACATATGTCATTTTTCTTTATTATATCATCCAATAAAATTCTTTTTAGAAATCCCAATAATACAAGGAATCTATATTATTATTGCACATTTTTTTCCTAACTTTTCCGCACAACACTTAAAAATCAATCTTTAAATTATGTGTACTTCATTTTAAAAAAAAAAAAAAAAAATATAACCACCATAAGGTCCACTATTTTCAATACTAGTTGTTTTTCTTTTATATTTTTAAAACAAATTTTATGATGGAAATATTACTGAGTTATAATACTTATTAAAGTTATAATTAATTTTGTATACATAAAATATTAGAATTATATCGATAATAAGACACTATACAATATTTTTATCTTAATAAAATCAATCCAAAATTCACTTACTTAGCATCCTATGTGTCACAATAATACCTATTTATCGCCTACATGGCTCGACACTTGGCAAATAACTAGAATGTCAAGTGTCAATGTCTCGTGGCCTAACTGCGAGACCGGCTTTATATATTACTGGCTAGCCCAAAGATCGTTAGTACCTCTAGTTATGATAAAACGACGACCTAAATGAATGAACTTAATTATCTCCATAATTTTATCCATATATATCTAGTAATTGCATTTGACGAAGACATAAAACCTTCGGTTGTGTGTGATTATAGAGGTGAGCTTCTTGTAGCTGTTATGGAAAGGCAAACCACACATCCCTTGACATTGCTGAAGCCTTATCTATTCGATATGCGCTACAAATTGCTAAAAGATTTGGCTTTAATCAAATTATGATTGAGGGTGACACCTTGAGTATTGTCCAAGCAATTAAAGGGTCAAATATTAGTATTGCTCCTATTCACTTGATTGTGGAGGATATAAAGAAGGATAGCTTAAGTTTCAATTTCCTTAATATTTTGTACTACGTACATTATTATTTAATTTTTTTTTCGATGTTTAGAGAGCCATAATGGGCGGGGGTGAGAATCGATCCCAATATCTCCTAGAATCGATAGGGAAGCTCTATCCCTCACTCTCTATTGTACTACGTACATCAGAAGGGTTTGCAATGTAGTTTCCCATATGGTTGGTTGGTGGAATTCTAGGGGTAATTCTTAACTCGTTTGTATTGGCTTGTTTCCACATAGTATCACTATTTTAGCGAAAATCGATTTATTATTATAATTATTAATTTTGTGTCCGGCTGATGCATAGATAAGTGATAAAAATTTAGGATAAACTTTTTGGCTTAAATGTTAAATACAGTTATATAATCCTTTAAATAATGCAGGATATTTAGATATACGAATCATATCTATGTTATTATTAACTTGAAATTATTTTTCATTGAACTTAAATTATTTTTTATTGAATTTAAATTATTGTCACTGATTACAACTTATTTTTACTGATTCTCTATTATTTTTGAACTGATATTATTTTTACTGATTACAACATATTTTTTACTAATTCTCTATTATTTTTGTAAGTAAATTAAATATCTTATAAATGGATCTTATTTTAAAGAACTTTTTAAAATGAATTTTATGATGGAAATAGAACCGAGTTATAGGATATTTATTAAAAATATGATTAAGTTTGTATATATGAAAGATTAGAAGTATATCGATAATATATAAAACTCTGTACAATATTTTTTATCTTACAACATCTATCCATAATTCGCTTAATTAGCATCATATGTGTCACAATAATACCTATTTGTTGCTTAAATTACGTGGCGCGATACTTGGCGAAAAACTGGAATGTCAAGTGTCACTGTCTCGTGACTTGAGTGCAAAATGCAACTTTATTTATTAGTGATATGATATGATATGATACGGATAGAATTTGTTGCTGACTTACTTTTTTTCTACTCCTATACGGAGTATTAAATATTTTAAGTGAAAGTTAAAAGTAGAAAGTAAAACTCAATTTATGTGTACTAAACATGTCACTATAAACTGTTTTAGGGTAATTTTTAGTCAATTTAGGGTAACTTAAATCTTGCTTTAGGAATCTTTAATTTAAATCTAATATAATTTTAATGTAAATAAGCAATGACACATAGTATAAGTTTTATAAGGGTAATCTAGTGATTTTCACTCATTTAGATTTGATATTTTATCGAAATTAACTTTAACAATACAATATTTTACTGTTAGGATTTGTTGTCAACTGATTTTTCTTCACTTAATTAGTTTTACTAAAAGCTAAAAGTAGATAGTGAAAGTCAAGTTATGTGCTCTAAACATAGTTGTGTAACACTGATTGTGGACATTATACATTAAAGTATCATTTGTACAAATTATTATTGGAAAGCTTTTTAATTCCTATGTTTTTTAGTTGACACCTTTTGACTTTTGACATTATGCACAAATTGTATTCACTAGCTTTTGTGATTTATAGCCAAGATAAATTATATTCATATGGGTACTTATTTGAATCTTCATAATGAAAACTTTATTAATATCAACTTTTTTTAACTATACGTATTACTAATTAGACATATTTTACGGACAGGATTTGTTGTCAATTTACTAGTAAGTGAAAGTTAAACGTAGAAATAATTAAGTCAATTTTTGTGTACTAATCACATTCCTATATGCATAACATTGATTTGTAAATATTAAATTATTGGCTTGGTTTATTTTTAGAGTTATTGAATTTTATAACTTTTAATAGATTATCTATCTCTAACTATATGTCTACATTCAAGAACTTTTTTTCTTAATTAATCAATTTAAAAAGAATTGTTTTATTTATTTTATCATTACCGACCTAACATATTCTTGTTATGATTTTACACTAAGCACTTGCTCATGGGGTGCTAAACAAGTCCTAGGTTTACTTGATGTAACCCTTTTTTTCCTTATTTGTTCAACCATGAAAGAATTTTAAAATTTAGCTTCCCTCCTCTTTGATCTTGATATAAAATCTTAATAAAACTGTGAAATTTAATCATAAGAGTACCAAAACCAATTTAAAATACTATTAGGATTGCAATGGGTAATAATTTTTCGCTGGAGGATCTCGAAATTGATGCAAGTTTTGTGATTTTTTTTTCCGGTTTTTTTAGTAAATTTCATGCAAGACCTGCTTGAGCATCGCCCAGTTCCCTATTGTCTTTGGAACAGATGCGCCTTGTAATGAGGGATCCATCTGCGACTGTATATGTTTCGACCTCTGGTTCCGTATAATGGTCTAAAAAGACCTCAGTCGTAGGCTGCTTATTCTCAGGAGGCGGTACAGTCTCTTGAGAAACCATCTTAGAGGTACTCTCCCCACAAACGGCGCCAAATGTTTCGGGGTTTTCTGTGTCCCTCTAGGGAGTTATGTCACCAAGACTAGATTTCGAGCACCTGTACCTGCAAAACAACGGAGACTCCGGTTGGGTGGAGTTTCACCTCTGAGGATCAAGTTAGAACGTGCACGGAGAAAGTGAAAAGGTGCGGAAAAGATAAATCTAGATCTTCTCGGATTTTGAGATCAAGGGTTTTCTCCGATTTGAGAGAATTTATTGTATTGTAATAAATGAGCGTGCCCCAAAATGGGAGAAATCTCCTTATTTATAGGGTCATTGGTAAATGTGCCCCTACCTAGGTCATTCTGACCTAGATTTGGGTGGCTGCGCCGTTTTACGGTTTTTTTTGAGAGACTCTGATAACTGTCTATATTTACTTTCATAAAATTTCCGTCTGCTATTTCCGTTTGAAACAGCCGGTCACCGCTTAAGACCTCTTTGTTCCAGCAATCAACAAGGTAACCGTCTCTCCTCTTTTCAACTCTTTCAAGCTTTTTACCGTTTGTATATATTGCATTGAATAATGGATTCTCCCACAACACACACGGCACAGTCTAGGACATTATTCAGCCGGTCTCCTGGTACGGCTGAGTCTAGGACTGGGGGTGCCATCTATGGGTGTTTGGACCACCCTTGCTCTTCCCCGAATCCGACCGTCTCTGTGCATGTGCAAGACAATAAGGCTCGGACAATGCGGACGACACAAGACCCAGATTTTAGGTTAGACAACTCAGCTGAGGCGCTGACGGATAGAGAACATGACTATCCTCCGGGTGCACCCAGCACTCCGAGTGACGACATTTTGGATGAATCTGATCACAGAGACGGCGAAGAGGTTGTCAACGATCCGACTCTGAGGAGTCGAGCTCACTGCAGGCGGATGCCGACAGTGAGGAGGATGAGGCGTCCTCGTGGCCATCTAGGAACAACCCCACTGAGGCGTACATGTCCGCCAGGGATAGAATTACCTTGGAAGCTAGCTTTCCCGCCTTCGTACACAAATGCCCAATTGGGGATAGGTGGGAAATAATTGTGCCGCCTGTAGATGCAACAATTGTATGGGAGGATGAGATTGAACATGCCGATAATTATTTCGGCTTCTATGAGGCGGCATTCAGAGCCGGCCTCCGCTTCCCCCTTCATGAAGGAATTAAAGCCATTTTAAGGGGCTATGAGATAGGCGTATGGAAGCTCACCCCCAATTCGTGGGTGAACATTCTCCGATTTATCGCTGGCTACGAGATGCAAAACATAACACCCAACTAGGAGGCGTTTGCACACATGCATTACTTTGCCCCAAGCGGTTGGAGGGCGTGGTATACTTTGACCACGCATTTGGAGTATATGATGATGCTGGATAAACCGTCTCAGTGGAGCAACTGGAAGAGCAAGTTCTACTTGGTTTCTTCCCCAACCAGACGTTAAAATCTTTTTCCTCCACCATTATAATAAGAAGCCGGCTGTAATACCCCGTATTTTTGAAATGTATTTTCTAATTAATTTATTAATTAATATTTTCTAAAAGGGTATCTTAGTAATTTATTTTACTATTTGAATTTTAGAGCCAAAATGATATTTGAATTTTGGCGCCGAATACATTTTAAAACTCAATAATTATTTTGGATTTGGGATAAGATTTATTATCCATTTATTTTATTTTAAAAACCAGATTAATTATATATTGCGGATATTTTAATTAAAGTAAAAACTATATTTTATTATTTAACTAATAAGGTCCGAAAATTCCTAATTATTGACTAAGATTTTTGGATTTTCCTAGTGTGGAAAATCTGATTTTCTAGGTTAATTTATTCAGTAAATAATTGGTATCTTTTTAAATAATTATTTTATACAATATATATTATTTACACGATTATTTTTAATTCCTTAAATCTAGCAAAATAACTCCCTAAAATATACTAATAGGATCCGAAAATTTGAGCTATGGAAGCTCAATATTTTCGGCCCTCATGGTCAAATTTTGGGTGATTTATTTTGGAAAATTATATTTTTAATTATCCCCTTAAAATCTCTTATTTTGCTTAATTTTATTTCTCCATCTCCTAAATATTTGATCATCTTATTTTCCTACCTTATATCTTCCTTGATTATTCCCTAAGTAATCTCTTTTTCCATACTATTTTTCATGACAACACACTTTCCTTAATTCTATTATTCTTAATCACCTTAATATCAAAACTTTCCATGTTTCTTTCATTCTCTTCTCCAAGTAATTCCTTAATTCTTTTTACCATAATTCTTCCTACATTCTCCTACCACAATTCTTGCATGAGCTATCCTATAAATACCCCCTCATACCTCTCATATTCTTCACACAAATAACTCAATTCTCTTCTTCTCTTTTACTCTTCTTTTCCCTCAACCTTTTCCTACTTTTCTTCTCCTCTTTTCTAAAAGAAAATCTGCTCGTAAATCTTTGGAGCAAATTTTCAAGCACTTCTGATCAGTTTTGGGGTTTTACTATTCCACAAAAAATTGTTCCTCTCAAAACATCCTTGAGGTTTGGCTCAAGAATTATCCAATTCAAAGTTATATCAAAGGAGTTATGACCTCTGCATGTTCTGCCTAATCTTTCCTACGCAAATTCAATTCCCTTTAATCCTATTCCTTTATTTTCTTAATGGTTAGTTTTCTAAAATATAAATACGTATTTCAATTTTATAATTTTATATTAAAGTATTATTTTTAAAAGAGTTTTATAGTCCATGCACATTAGATTTGGGTTTATGTCTAAAGATGTTGTGATAACCTTATGGTTATGTTAATTGCAAGGTGTATTCTTGATTGAACTTTGAAAGTGCGAAGTGTTGATTGATATTTGGAATCAAGGTACGTTTAGGTGGCTAGATACCTTCAAAAGTAATTGGTTTGAATAGCATATTTTATCTGATTTTATTGGTGATTGAATTAAATTGATTTGAATCATGATTTATGAAATAAAGTTTGTTTGGAGGTATTGATTTTGATATTTGTTTTAATAAATGTATTCTTAAAGGATTGATTTTAATATCATGTTTTGAATGGTTTGAAATTATTTATTATGTTTAAAGGAATTTCGTTTCAAAGAAAAGTATGTTGGATTGTTTTAAAGAGTTTTTAAAAAAAAAGGTTTTGTCAAAGGACAAGTTATTGATTTTGAAAAGTTATTTATATGAGATTTAATTCTCAAGTATTTATTAAAAGGTTGATTTTGAAAGCACGTTAAATCAAATAAAAAGGAGTTTTGAGTTAACCTATTATAAAGGTTGATTTTATTCAAAGAGGAATTTTATTGAATTATTTATTAAAGCTTTACAAGCATGTTGTTAGTAATCCCACTATGCTGATTTGGTTGATAAGACTTTGGACTGTGTATGACCAAGTCTTTCCTCAAGAATAGCCTTGCAATATAAAGAGACTAGCTTGGGGGGTGTGCACACTTGGTGAGGAATTGGTTTTAAAGTCAGGAAGGCCCAGCCAACCCAAACGACATCTTCCTTGCTGCCTGGACAAGACCGACCAACCTCTGGAGGCAAAAGCCTAAAAGGTCTTGGCCTGGATGCCGACTTGGTCGGCAAAGAGCCGGGCGTCCCTAAGACGTCGAAGAGTGGCGTGCCACTCGATGCTACATCCGATTCTGCAGCGACTAGGGGTGGCGAGACCCCTCAGCCAGAACCTCAAGGTATGACTAACCGCTTTGAACTCCCATGGCCTCTTGAGCATATGCGAGTCAAATCTTAGGCTACCTAGTCAAGGGATTCATCCAACAGCCGACACAATATAGGTGCCGCTTATGCTGCTATCTCACCACATCCTTCTTATGGTGCAGATGCTTCTCAAAGATGGCCGGACCTCCAACAATACTCTAAACGGATGCTTAGGTATCTCACCGGGTCAGAGAAGGATTTAGTTCCTGGGTTGCATCAAGTCAACCAGAATCGCATCTCCGCCTTGCTAGCTGAGGTAACTTCGCTATTTTCAAATGTCTGTTTTTCATCAGTATGCCAGCTAAGTTATCTTTTTGCCGACGGTGTTTTGCACGCAATGCTTGGAGTAGACGGGCTCAAAACCCCGTTTAACAAAAAACAAGAGGAGGTAAGAGGCGCCAATAAACGGCGACTGAAGTCCTTAACTCTACTTAAGATTGAACTACATTGAATGACATTAAGACTAAAGCCTAAGGAGATGAAACAGGAGGAGATCATGAAGGAGCTGATGGCTTCCCTAGAGACAGCTAATAAGAAGACGTCTAACCTCGAGCTCGAGCTTAAAAATGCTCAATCGGACCTTAAGGCTTTGGAGGCAGCCAACAAAGAAAATACTGAGCTTCGATCAGACGTTGGCTGGCTCAAGGACAAGATAACCAAAATGCGGAGCGAGTACAAGTCTAAGCTCGAGGCGGAGCAAGAGTAGTTAGTGAATGAGAATGAAAAAGATTGCGCGGAGCGCATGAAGATAGCGTGGAACCTCATCCACCCGAACTCCGACTGGGACTACTTCGGTGTGAGGTACAAGTATGCCATTGAGGTATATGATGCTCGAACCCTAGGTCTGCTAGAGTCGGCCCCGTTTAACGAATGGGCCGGCATTGAGTCGTCTTACGAAAAGCAGGAAGAGGGCGAGGGCGAGCTCAATGATCAGGAGGACCAAGTTCTAGTTGACCCTAACCAAGTTGAACCAAGGAAAACAGGAGATGAGCTCTCCTCCGGCCATAACCAGTCGGTGCCCCTACCTTAGCAGAATTAAGCATCTCTTTCGGCCTTGCGCCGTCTGTATTTCCGGCCTTCGAGCCGAGCATTTGAATGTATTTCCAACAATTTTTATATTTTTTGGATGTGGATGCGGTATGACAGTCTTTCTCTCCCGGCCTATTTATGCCGGGAGCTTTGAATGAAATAGCCGACTGAGTCGGTTTTGACAAATTCTTTGCAAATTTCTTTTTTTTTTTTGCTATATATATATATGCTTGCAACTTTAACCAACTTATTAATTGCACACAACATTTAACGAACTTGCTGCTGTCTCTTGCCCCTGGACGACTGTGTGGTTGGTTTCAAAGTAGATTGATTGACCGGGGGACTCTTGATACTTCAGAGAGTATGAGGGGTTCCTTGGTCAATCAATTACTACCTTGATTTCCCCAAACCAAGTACACAACCGTTCATTATATAGGCGGATTAAAATTGAACACCCAGACGATTCTCGAAGTTGCTAGGAGCAACACTCTTTTTCTGTTGGGTCATCTTTCGAGTTAGGACTGTTTTCCATAAATATATTCAAGCATCCATTTACCCCATTAGGAGGACTTTTTGAGTTACGCAATTAGTATGGGATTTTAATCTAAGTTGGAATGACGGCCGGTTACCAGCTGGAGTCAATGCGACATGCAGTTTTATTACGCCGCTTAGGTTCCATTTTGGATTATTTAGGTCAAACGACTGTGAATTAGCCCTTATTGGGTCAATCAGTCTTTGCCGCTTGTGTTTGAGTTTATAGAGCAATGTGCCACCCAAATGGGAGATGCTCTCTGCGACGAAATCACCCGGATGGGTGTCACCGGATGTCTTGCTCTTGTTGGAGCAGACGGGTAAACGTTTAGTAGCAGACGGTCATTGGCCGTATTAAATCGTTCTGAACGACCAATGTTTAGCTGCTAAGTTTTGGACTTAGCTTATTGTTTTAAATTTGGTCGTCTGTATTACCCCTGACCAATAACATGCGTCTTAATGGTGTAAGCACCCAAAATGAGTTCTTTTATCTAAATGAGATAATAGTCGGCTACCGGTTGATATAGAACAGGCAGTAAACTTTAGCTATCTAGGTCTCATATTAGATTATTCAAGTCAAACAGCTACGAGCTTGTCTTTATCGAGACAGTCGGTTGGGCCGTTCGTGTTTTGAGTTTATAGAGCAATGTGCCACCCAAATGGGAGGTTCTCTCTGCGACGAAATCACTTGGATGGGCGTCGTCGGATGTCGTACTCATGTTGGAGCAAACGATTGGTTTAGATTTGGCCGTCTGCACATTGTACAGGCGGTGTTCCCATTAGGAGACATATCTAAAAAAGCATAAATAATCAAGATTGAAAACAAAAAGCAATTTTTCATTGCTAGGCTTTTCATATACAAAAATTTACAAGTCTCAAAAGTAGTACTTTTTGAGGTTATTCTACATTCCAAGTTCTGACTAGCTTCCTGCCGTCTGGAGTTCCAGGCGGTAGGTGCCGCCTCTTACTTCTTCATAGATTTGGTAGGGGCCTTCCCAATTGGGTGTCAGCTTGCCTTGCTCATTGGCCCTATCGGTTGCCTCCATTTTCCATAACACAAAGTCCCCCACTTTCAAGGGCCGTTTGTCCACTCTTTTGTTCCAGGCTCTAGTCATTCTCAGACAGTATATCTCATGATGCAAGGCGGCATTTCCCCTGCGCTCTGGGAATGAGTACAATGCTAGCCGTATGGCCTCCCAGTTTGCTTCTTCATCATACAACATGACTCGAAGAGTCGACTCATAATATTCAATGGGCAAGACGGCTTCAACACCGTACACCATGAGAAATGGGGTTTCGCCATTTGCCCCTTTTGTTGTTGTTTTTGATAGCCCATTGGACATGAGTTAACTCTTCTGCCCATAGACCGCCAGCCATTTCAATTTTCTTGTTTATGCCGTCTAAGATTGGCTTGTTGAAGGCTTCAACCTGGTCCTTTGCTTGGGGACAGCCGACTGATGCAAAACAGTGAGAAATCCCTTGGTCTCCCGGCCAATTTTTGAGGGTAGGCTTCTCAAATTGAGGGCCATTGTAAAAAACCATAGATATAGGTACCCCAAACCGGGTGATGATATTCTTCCGGATGAAGGAGATGGCGTCCTTTGTCTAAATTTTTTTTATCGCCTCTGCTTCTACCCACTTGGTGAAGTAATCCAAGGCAACTAGAATATACCGCCGTCCGCCTGACGCAGGAGTATATGGACCCAAAATGTCGACGCCCTATTTGGCGAATGGTACTGGGTTATGAATGGCCATCAAATATGTGGCCGGACGGTGTATGAGGTTGCCATACTTTGACACTTGTCACACTTATTCACCATTTCCATGGCGTCTGCCTCAAGAGTAGGACAGAAGTAGTCTTACCGCCTAGCCCTTTCTGCTAGAGTCTTGCCGCCTACGTGTGAGGTATAAAAGCCCAAGTGCAGATCTTCCATAAACTCTTGCCCCCTTTATGGGGTGATGCATTTTAAAAGAGGTTGCAAAAACCCCTTCTTGAAAAGTTCTCCATTGTGAATCTCAAAGTTGACCGCACGTTTTTTCATTGCAGCCAATTCTGGATATGTATCCGACAAAGTGTCGTTTAGCAGATAAGACCGGATGCTGTCCATCCAGGTTGAGCTTTAGTCCATGACACCAATTGGATCTTTTGAAATGAATGGTGTCCTTCCAACAAGTGTATTATTCCGGTAGAGGGTTCAGAATTATTAGAAAACTAATTCTTCAGTAAAGTCAAGTGATCGGAATGCCTAGGTGGAGGCCGCTTCCGATCAATAATAATAATGAACAATTAATATTACAGGTTAATCTTGACTGAACACTTCGGGTCGAACCCAATCGAACAAATGATCCGAGACGATGAATCAATCCGAAGGATTTGATGAGTCGTCAGAGTTTTATGAACAAAGACGTCGGATATTGAGCTTAGAGCGTCGAGACCGAGCGTCGCAGTCGAGTCGAATATGGAATTCGATGAGACGTGAAATCAATCAAGTTACAAGTTCGAGCCAAGCCGTAGCCTCACATTGGCCTAGCCATGTGAGTGCTAGTCTAGGAAAGACCCCACGCAATGCTAGCCATAAGCCTAGCATGCTAGGCGTGCTAAGGCTATGCATGCTAGCCAGCCATCGCATGTCACTAGACATAGCCTAGCACTGATCGCAAGCATCGCACCCTTGCGTGATTGCTAGCATGCTGGCGCCTAGGCATCGCAGCCCAGCGCTTCGCACATCGCAAGCAACACGCACCAGCCAGCAGCGTGCTAGGCATGCTGGACTGTGCGTGTGTGTGTGCTAGCAAGCAGCAGCATGCTGTGCCTCGCCTTGCAGCAGCGCCCAGCATGCATGGCTCGCTAGCAGCACGTATGCACTGGCATGCTTGCGGCTGGCTGTGCGAGTGTGCTGGCTGGCTGGCCAGGCTGCCCAGCCTTGGTGCTAAGCGCTAGCTGGCAGCCAAGGCAGGCTGCCAGCCAGCCACTTGGTATAGTGGTTCGATTTTGCTAAGTGGAGACCAATGCTTGGTCATTGCCTTGGGGAGCAAGGTGGGTGGGTCCCCTCCCTTGGTGGTCCTCACCTTCTCCCTCTCCTCCTATTGCCATTTGTTTTGATTAAAATAAAATGGGAAAATTGCAAATCTTCCACATTGATTGAGAATGGGAAATCAAGGTTCATTTCCCTATAAATACCCAAGTTTTGGGATTTGGGAAGAACACTTGAGTGGAACTAAAAAGGCATCTCCATAGAAAAGTGAGAAAACCTTAAGTTCGTAAAACTCTAGTTTTTTATTGGTCAAGTCCCGACTAACCTTCGGGACTAGGACCGTTCGGGTCGGGTTCGTGGGTACGAGCTGTTGGAGACCTTCGCATTTGCGGGGTTCAAGTTTTGAAGTAAGAGCTCGGGTTCGAGCAAAGCATGTCTTTTCCTTCTCTCTCTTAATTGTTGTTTAATTTGTGATTACATGCTTAGTTGCCTTAATTTGTGGGCGGGTCTTGGGCGAGTTTCTCTTCCGCGTAGAGTCGGACTCTACGAAACCCAACAGCGGTATCGGAGCCGCGCTCACTTTAATTTTTGTAACTAATAACTAATTAAGGTGATTTAAAATTGATTTAAATTTCTTGTTGTGCTTTCTAATTGGATTAAAAGCTCGTTTTAATTAGTTTTAATCTCGTATTTTTTTCTAATTTTGGCTGATGAACCCAGATTTTGACTCAAAAATAGTGATTTTTGGGTGGAATCAATGTTCTAAATCTTTTCTGGCGCTTTAAGGGTTGTCCAGAAGCCAAAATCCACCCAGAAATATTTTTTTCGAGGGGTTTTTCGTTTTTTTCATGAAATTTTTTAAATCTTTTAACCTTCATTAATTATTACATGTTGAAGGTAGATTAAATGTATGGTTGCATCCCTAATCTACTGCAATTATAAACCTCATTAAGCATGTTTATGAAGTCATAATTGGTGCTTAATTTGGTGTGTTCATTTTTCACATTGTTGTAAATAAATTGCTTCAAGTGTGAATGTTTGTGGTGAACTTGCAATTTTGAAGCTTCTAAAATTTCAAATATCTAATATTTAATTGTTTCTTTGATTGCTTAATTCCATGTTGAACTAAATTTTGGATTTAATCATTTTTTTGTTGATTGAAGTCCTTAAAGTTCAAAACTTGTGATTGAATTTTGATTAATCTTAATATTGGAAGATGTAATTTTTTCATTTATACACAACTTAAAGTTGGAAAATTTTCATTGGATGAATTGGTTTATTTTTCCAACCCCATTATTTGTGTCAAATCTCATTATTAATTTATATTTTTTTGAATTAGTTATGAGTGTAGCCCTTCAATTTTTGTAGCATAAAGAAAGACCTAAATTGTTTTAAGAATGGTTCTTGAATAATTTAGGCTTGTGCACCATTAAAATTGAATTTAATTAAGTTGGACTTGTTTTATTTTCATTTTATCCCTAAATTGATTCTAAAATAAATTTAGAATTAATTTTATGTCACACGTATAACGGGATTAAAATCCCGAGAAAAAGGCACGCAAATCAAGGAAAAAACACCCAAGCGCCACCATGGCTGCCTTAGGTGCGCATAAGGGTGCTCCACCTCGAGTTGTTGCTAATGTTGTGTGGCTGGGCTTGTGTGCGCTGCTGTGTGCTTCGTGCGTGGTGGATGGCTGCTGGCCATGCTTGTGCGTGCTGCTGGGCAGCGAGGCAGCAAGCTCCAGTAAGCCAACCATTCACCTACCAATGCCAGCAAGCGTGGCATGCGTTGCTTGGCAAGCATGCCAGCACCTAGCACTTACAGCCGTAACTTCCAAGTGCTGCTAGGCAGCCATGGTGCGCATCCCACGATTTTTGGGTGGTCGATTTCTTGCTTGAATTGGGCTATCGGGTTTTGCAAAAGTTTTGCCGTTTTAATTTTATTATTTTAACGAGGCTAGGCCTCGGTTTTTCCGGCTTTTGCAAAATTTTAATTTTGACAAAATTTGGGTTAACCGGCTTAATTATATGGATTAATTAAGTTGGAGGCGGAATTAAGTGGGAGCTTCGTTAATTGCATGAACTAATTGCGTCTTAATCACATAAAATGTGAAACTTTGACTAGTTTTAATTAGGCGCGTTAATTGGATTAACCACCTAAGTTAGTTACTAGTTCGCGCGCGTTATGCATTATGACTTGTTTTTGGTTGTAAAATGCATGGGCCATTCACATATAGTGAATGGATGAATGGAATATATTTATATTGTTTCACAGGTTTCGTGGAAATGGCAACTAGTGGGGTCCGATTAGGATAGTAAATACGAACTGCGATTCGTTATGTATTTTTGTAAATCTAAATACGGTCTGCGTACCGTTTTGTATTTTTGTACCTTAATATTAAGATTAATCCTAGTCGTAGTAGCTAGTAATTATATTTTGGCGGGGATGTCTCAAGACGGTGTTTCTATGAAGGCGAGTCAAGATAAATACTCTTGAAGATTTCAAGGGGTCATACTAGTTGCCAAATGCATCTTATTTCATGTTTTATATTTATAATTGTACTTATATATGTGAATGATATGTTAGATGCATGTTTAGGATTTCAAATGTTACGATGATTAATTAAGTTCACTTAAATCAACCAACATAAAAACCCTAGGTCCCTAAAATATTGAGCTAAAATATGCCATTCCAAGAACAACACTTACCGAACTAATGCGCGGATGTGATGGGCTACGCCAAATCAAGGTATCACTACTTCCCTAGGAACGTAAGGTATACTAGGTATACAAGTCGTCTTGGTTAAGCTCAACGATATCGGTAAGGAGTCCTTAGATGTCGTGGAAATGAAGATAAAATGTCAAGGAAGCATTAGATGCGACGTTTTATCGTACCAAGCGTAGCTTGGAGCTATTAGCAACTGGATTGCTTACCCTAAAATATTAAGTGTTAAGACAAGCCAAAGCATGCTTAATCACTTTTTGATTTTTGGGATCTTGGAATCATTCTATTCTCGCCTAAAAGGGACTAATGTTAATGCGTGGATGAAATGCTCAATAAGATTGAAAATTTGCATGAACGCTTTAAATTTCAAACTTATTGGTTTATGAATGGTTTTTCATTTCAAATTCTTTCAATTGTAGAAACATGTTTGCAAGTAACTCAAACAACCAATTTTCATTACGCTCAATTCTCAACAAGGAGAAGTTGAGTGGGCCAAATTTTCTTGATTGGCAAAGGAATTTGTGTATTGTTCTCATGGAAGAGCAAAAGGAATACATCCTTGAGGAAATGCCCGACACACCCAATGAGGAGGTCACCCAGGCAGCCCTTAACCGATGGCAAAGTGCCAATCGGGATGTCAAGTGCATCATATTGGCCACTATGTCTCTGGACCTTCAAAAGACTTTCTTTGAAAAGGAGAAGGATTTTGAGATCATTTCTGAACATCAGAATATGTTTCAAGAGCAGGCCTGTACTGAAAGGTTCGAAACCCACAGGCAGATCCTTAAGAGCAAGCTCAAGAAAGGAGAGCCAGTCAGCCCGCATGTTCTTAAAATGATTGGATTATTTGAGAACATGGAAAGGCTTGATTCTGGGTATTCGACCGAGATGGCAATTGACATCATTCTCCACTCGTTGCACAAAGGCTAAGATCAGTTCAAGATGAACTATAATATGCATAGCATGGAGAAAACTCTCACCGAGCTTCATGGTATGTTGAATCAGGCCGAGCAAACCCTCAAAGATGAGGGGAAAACATGACATGCTCATGGTGAGAAAGGGAAAGCCATTTAAGCGCTCGGGAAAGAAGAGAAGCTTTAAAGGGAAAAAGAAGAAGAATTTTCCGCCTAAGTCAAGTGCTGCTAAGAGTGGCTTTCGAATGTTTCTATTGCAAGAAGATGGGACATTGGAAGCGGGTTGCCTCAAATTCAAGAAAGATAAGAAGAACGACACCATTACTTCTTCATCAGGTATTTTTGTTATAGACTTAAACTTCGCTAGCAAAATATCATGGGTATTAGATACCGGATGTGGCTCACACCTTTGTTCCAATGCTCAGGGACTAAGGATAAATAGGAGGCTAGAGAAGGGAGAGGTCGAGCTTCGAGTCGGCAATGGAGCAAGGATGTCTGCCGTATCCGTTGGAACTCTCAGTTTGTCTTTGCCCTTTGGGCTTATTTCAGAACTTGACAATTGCTATCATGTTCTTAGAGTTACCAAAAACATTATTTCAATTTCGACGTTGGACGCCAAAGGTTTTGAATTTCGAATTAAGAACAATAGTTATTCATTTTATTTTGATAATGTTTTATATGGTAAGGCATATTTAGAAAATGGTCTTTATGCGCTTTCTCTAGAAAAACGAGTTTATAACATTGATGATACCGCCAAAAGGGCTAAGACCATCGAATCGAATCAAACCTACTTGTGGCATTGTCGTCTTGGCCACATTAACATAACACGCATCAAGAAACTTCTTCAAGAAGGGGTTCTTGACTCATTCGACTTGGAGTCGTTTAAAAATTGCGAAGGATGTCTATTAGGCAAGATGATAAAGCAGCCGTTCTCCAAGTTGGGAGAAAGGGCAAGTGACTTATTAGGTCTAATACATACGGATGTATGTGGACCAATGAGTACACCCACAAGCCAAGGTTATCGATATTTCATTACCTTCACCAACGACTATAGTAGATATGGTTATGTCTACCTTATGTCGAACAAATCTGATTCTTTTGAGAAATTCAAAGAATTTCAGAGTGAAGTTGAAAATCAACTTGGCAAGAAAATAAAAGCACTTCGATCGGATTGAGGTGACGAGTATTTGAGCCATGAATTCCACGATCACTTGAAAGAAAATTTTATTCTTTCAGAGTTGACACCTCCTGAAACTCCACAATGGAACGGAGTATAGACATGGTTAGACATGGTTCGATCAATGATGGTTCTTAGTGAACTTCCTATCTCTTTTTGGGGACACACACTTCTAACTGTGACACTAACACTGAACCGCGCTTCGTCAAAAGCTGTCGAAAAGACTCCATATGAATTATGGACGAAGAAACCTCCGAGGTTGTTTTTTCTTAATATTTGGGGTTGCGAAGCATATGTCCAGAGATTAATTTCTGACAAACTTCACCCAAAATCAGACAAGTGTTTCTTTGTGGGCTACCCAAAAGAAACCAAGGGGTATTACTTCTACAATATATCCGAGAACAAAGTTTTTATTGATCATGATGGTGTCGTTTTGGAGAAGGAACACCTTTCCAAAATGACAAGTGGGAGGAAAATCGAACTCGACGAAGTTCGAGAGGTAGAGCAACAAAGTCAACATGACAAAACTGACAATCAAATTGCTTTAGAAGCAGCTGTTGCCATAGGTAAGAGTCAAACCGACAATGTAAATGCTCAACCTATTACCCTGCGTAGGTCGCAACGACCAAGATCTCAACCAGACAGATACCTTGGTATTGTCTTAACCAAAGAACAAGACATCTTAGTTATGGATGGAGATGAGCCAGCGACATACAAACAAGCTATGACGAGCCCCGACTCTGCAAAATGGCAAGAGACCATGAAATTCGAGATGGACTCCATGTCTGAAAATCAAGTCTGGGACTTGGTTAATTTGCCCGAAGGTTACACACCTATCGGTTGCAAATTGATTTTCAAATTGAAAACAGACATTTCCATCTTTGTCTGTTTTCAATTTGAAAATCCATTTGCAACCGATGGGCGTGTAACCTTCGAGCAAATTTACTAAGTCCCAGACTTGATTTTCAGACAATGAGTCCATCTCAGATTTCAACCTGTTGGGTTTCATAGCGTCCAACGCTACGCGGAAGAGAAACCCGCCTAAGACCCGCCCCAATAATTAAAGCAATAAAGCATGCACAAACATAATTAAACAATAATTGAGAGAAGGGATAAAGAAGTAATACCCTTGAAGCGTGCTTCGCTCGTAAACCGAGCTCTTACTTCTAAGCTTAAAGCCTCACAAGCGTGACGACCTCCAACGGCTCGTACTCATGACCCGACCCGAACGATTTTTGTCTCGAGGGTTAGTCGAGACTTGACCAAGTATAAAACTAGAGTTTTACGAACTTAAAAATTTTCTCAATCATAAGAGATGCCTTTTTGAGTTCCACTTAAGTTGATTCCAAATGCCCAAATCTTGGGGTATTTATAGGTAAATGCAACCTGCACTCCCATTCATGATCAATGTGGGATAGTTGCATTTTTTAACTAATTTATTTAAATCAAAAATAAATTATAAAACAATGCAATCAACAACCCAACAAGTGGCATGAGGAGAGGAGAGGTTTAGGTGAGGACCATAACCAAAAGGGGGGGACCATTTCCTTGCTCTCCAAGGCTTTACTCCAAGCTTTGGTCCCCACTCCTCCTAAACCGGCAACAAGTAAAACGCTGGGCTGGCAGTCTGCCTTGTTGGCCAGCAAGCACAGTCAGCCTGCCCCTGCCAGCACGCCCCAGCACATGCGTGCTGCTAGCGAGCCACGCATGCTGCTGGGCGCATAACAGTGCTGGGCGCTGGGCTGCTAGTGTTGGGCGAGGCCTCAGCTCGCTGCTGCTGCTTGGTGCTGCCATGAGAAGGCACGCACACACACAAGCAAGCACGCTGCGATGATGTTGTGCCATGCAAAGGCACGCACACACGCAAGTCAGCACAACGTGCTGCTGTTGCTTGGTGGTGCCTTGCCAAGGCACGCACACACGCAAGCAAGCACGCAGCGATGGTGTTGTGCCATGCGAAGGCACACACACACGCAAGCGCCTAACAATGCGAGGCATGCAGTGCGCCTAGTGCTAGCTATGCACGCACACACGCAACCATACATGGTGCTGCGATGGTGCTGTGCTAGCATTGCATGCACGCACGCACACCCATGGTGCTGCGATGGTGATGTGCTAGCTCGAGCTAGCCTAGCAGCCTCATGGCTAGGCCAATGTGATGCTACGGCTTTGCTCGAACTTGTTGCTTGTTAATTTTGCGACGCTCGGTCTCGACGCCCTAGGCTCGATATCCGACGTCTGTGTTCGTAATACTCTAGTGACTCATCAAATCCATCGGATTGATTCGTCGGTTCGGATCGACAGTTCGTTTGGGTTCGACTTGAAGGGTTCAGTCAAGATAAAACTGTAATATTAATTGTTCACTAATATTACAGATTAGAAGCGGCCTCCACCCAGGCATTCCGATCACTTGATCTCACTAAAGAATTAGCTTCCTGATAATTCTTAACCCTCTATCAGAATAATACACTTGTTGGGAGAACACCATTCCTTTCATTATTCAGGGTCGACCTAAAATCATATTATGGGCGGTCAGCTTTTCTATGACCAAGAACCGGACGACCATGTGGCGCCCTTCTCCCTTTTCTCCCAGCCGGATGGATAGATCAATCCGACCGACTGGGTGCACAGCTCCACCCCCAAAGCTAACCAAGGGATGAATGACCTTGTGCATGCTTCCGGGCCTGTACTTCAGCTTGGACAGGCACTTGTAGCTGATGATGTTAAACGAGCTACCAGTATCAATGAGGATCCAGCCAACCTGTAATTTAATGATAATGGGGTCATCATGCGGCCGGTGGACTTTGCCCCGGTCCTTTTCTGTGATGATGACCTCAGGGAATGTGTCGGTAGACACCTGGCCCTCATCGAAGGAGCTGACATCTAGCCGTCTGACATAGTCCTAGGTGCCCCTGATTGTCAGGCCCCCTCCACCAAAGCCGCCTGTTATGGTGTAGATCGGCTCCTTATCAGTGTTCGAACTACTAGTAGGCTTTGCTAGCTTTTTTTACGGCTGTCTGGTGTCTGTCTTCAGGGTTACCTTAGACTTGAGGATGTAATATTTGAACACCCCCTTATCAGCTAATCTATCCATCATCCGTTTGAGGATATAGTAGTCGTTGATGTCATGGCCAATATCCTCGTGGAAGTAGTAGTACATGTCTTAGTTCTTGTTTTTGGCCAGACCTTTCATTGATGCGGGCTTCTTAATAGTCACCCGGTCTTTTATCTCCATGAAGATGGAGTAGTAGTCTTTGTTAAACTCGTACTTTGGGACGTATGGTTTAAACTCTTTATTTTTCTTCTAGGACGACTAATCAGGATCCTCAACCGCCCATATATCTTTTCTCTTCTTGCTCTCTTCAGCTTTGTGAGTCGATGCCGACTCCCATTTTGTTTGTCGGACTTCCTTGAGTCTGACTGCTTGCTGGTGTAGCAGAGCTCGGCCGCCTGTATATAGGCTTCCGCCTCTATCAGTGCTTCTTGAAGAGTGGAGATCCTCTTCCGGACGAGGTCGAACTTGAAGGTCGACCTATCTTTCAGACCCTTGAGGAAGTCTGTGTAAGCAACATCATCAGACAGTCCTTGGATCTGGATTCTCATCAGAATGAACCGCCTAATGTATGAGCAGAGCCCTTCCCCATCTTCCTGTTTTACCGCGGCTAAGTCAAGGCTTGTCTTTTTGGCGGGTATGTTCATGGAGAAGTTTGAGGCGAACAAGAACAAAAGTGTCCTAAAATTGTTGATGCGCCCTACTGGCAAATTACCGAACCACTGCTGGCTAATGCCCTTTAGCGTGGCTGGGAAGCACCTGCACCATGTAGCATCATCTAACTCTTGTAAGTACATGAGGTGGGTGTATGCCAACAGGTGGTCTTCTAGGTTGGTGGTACCATTATAAGTACCCACCATGACATTCTTAACCTTGGCCGGCTGTGCCGCCTCGGTTATCTCCTTGGAGAACGCAGAAGGTTGTTCTCCAAGTATTAGCAGACGAAGCTGCCAGTCCAGTGGCTGGACGTTATAGGCCGCCTGACCCCCGAAAAGGGCGGGCTGCATGTAAGGCTGGGCATACGGCCTGTATGGTTGTTGGGGCACATACGGGGCCGAGCTGATTATCTGTGGACCTGTATGGACGGACGGGCCGCCTGACAGGCATTCTTGTACAGATTGAGAATACCTCATTAAGGTATTCTTGAAGCTGTCTGGGAAACTCGACGTAGAAGCCAACTTAGACAGTTGCTGATTTTTCTTTTACTCGATGGTAAAGGAGAGCATCAGAAAATGTCTTCTTAGTGCCATCTGGCTAAACATGCCGTATGACCTTCCTCTTCTCTGTCTCGGGGAAGCGGAACTTAGACTAATTAATCAAGGGCCGAGTCCTCTCCTTTCTTTAAGGATGCGGAGTCGGCTCTCGATCCCTGACAGGCTTGTTCTTCTCAAAATGAGAAGACATTTTAGCCGACTGACCCTTGCTCGGAACAATCGTCCTTTTGGTGATTAGATTCTTCATCTCTCCCTTGAAATTTGCCATGAATTTCATGAACTCGTCTTAGGTGATGTGAGCAGACTATCCTGCCGCCTGGGGCTGGCCAGATAATTTACTCGGACCTGCTTGAGCATCGCCCCGTTCCTTGTTGTCGTTGGAACAGATGTGCCTTGTAATGAGGGATCCATCTGCGGCCGTATATGTTTCGACCTTTGGTTTCGTATCATGGTCTGAATAGACCTCAGCCGTAGGCACTTATTCCCAGGAGGCGGTAGAGTCTCTTGAGAAACCATCTTAGAGGTACTCTCCCCATAGACGACGCCAAAGGTTTCGGGGTTTTCTGTGTCCCTCGGGAGAGTAACGTCACAAAGACTGGATTCCGAGCGCCTGTACCTGCAAAACAACGGAGACTCTGTGTTGGGTGGAGTTCCGCCTCCGGCGATCAAGTTAGAACGTGTACCGAGAAAGTGAAAAGGTGTGAAAAAGGTAAATCTAGATCTTCTTGGATTCCGAGATCAAGGGTTTTCTCTGATGTGAGAGAATTGATTGTATTGTAATAAATGAACGTGCCCCAAAATTGAGGAAATCTCCCTATTTATAGGGTCGTTGGTAAATGTACCCTTACCTAGGTCATTCGAACCTAGATTTGGGGGGCTGCGCCGTTTTGCCGCTTTCCTCGGGAATTGGGTTGTGAACGTCATTTTTTTCCATGTTGATTGGGAGTGCCACGTGTCAGATAGGGATTATTTCATTTGGAACCTCTCCTAGGGTGACCCGTGTCACCTTCTGATTGGGCCACGTGGCGTGGGTATTTTTACCCAAAACACAAGGATGATGTCATTTTTTTGGAGCTATCATATTTAATAATTTTGAAATATTAGAAGCTTCTACATTACAACTAAAACCTATCAATTTATCCTTGATAAAAAATGAAATAATTTTAAGTAGTACACTAATAAATAGACTCCTACATTGAAATATGCATTAGGTGACGTTGAACATGTATTATATCATAATTTTAATGAAAATCTAAAATTCTAAAAGTACAGATATTTTTGTACAAGGTGCATAATTCTTATTTATATTTATCCATTTTCTAAAAAATGTACAAATTATAAAAATAGATTTTATATAAACCGTGCGTCGCACGGGTTCTAACCTATTCTGTAAAATAATTGTAGAGTAAGTTAATGAGGTCTCTCCAAAACCCCAATCCTCAATTCTCATTCACTCCCTTTTGTTTTCTTTTTTTTTGCACTATCCTCCAAATAACTTTCATCTTCTTCAAAAAAAAAAAATACAAAAATAATCCTCCAAATAACTTCCACTTCTACTATTTTTATTATTTTTCCTAATAACACACACACACTATCCATTTTAATTAATATTACAAAAAAAAAAAAAAATTGTAATACCCCGTATTTTTAAACGTATTTTAATTTAAATAAGTATTTTTTACAGTATTTAAATAATTCGAAATGAATTATTTATGATTTTTATTAATTTAAAAATAAATTATTTTAATCAAAAATTTATTTTTAATTATTTAATATTCTTGAAAATATATTATTTTATGATTTGGAAATATTTGAGCATATTATTTTATAAAAAGATCATTTTTTAAAGTCAATGGTATTTTAGGAAAGTCAAAATACTAGTATGACTAGGAAATGGATCATTAAGGGTAGTAAAGGAATTTTAAGTAGGAGGGATATTGAGAGAGGGTATAAATACCCATCATATGCCTAAGGTGGAGTGCACCCAAAGGTAAACTCTCTCTCTCCTCTTATTTTCTTTTCTCCTTAATTTTTCCCCTTCCCCTATATTTAAAATTTAATGTTTTCAATTACCACCACACACCGATCGGCCACTACCACACGCCACCACCGGCCGGCAGCCACCACCGCCGGTGTGTGCTAGCAGCAGCAACACCGACCGGCAGGCGCGGCAGCAGCCTTGCCGCGGTGGTGCTGTGCGCACCTTTTAAAAAAATATATATGTATATTCTGTTGATTTTTAATTAAATCTACCCTAAATCTAATTATTGTTTTTGGGTTTTGTGATGATTTTAGGATGTTTGATGATAAGTATTTTGTATATAAATTTTCAGATTTGGTTTTTAATTAAAAAAGCCCCAAATTGAAAACCCTAGGTTTCTAAATTAATGTTTATTGATGGAATTTGATTGTGGATTGATTATTTGAAAGCATGTGATTATATAATTAGAAATAAGTGAAATTGTTTGATTGAACATTGAACCTAATTCATGCAAGAACTGTATTGTTTTAATTACTTTGGGAAGGGAATTCTTTTCTAAACCCTTTCCTTTTCAGGATGGCGATTCTTCCCAACAAACATTCCCAAATTGGTACTCTAACTAAGAAAGACAATTGACATTCGTTTGACTATGTCAACAAAATCCATTTTTATTGTGCACACATGAGCAATATCTTAGGAGACAAGCACTATGATCTTCGTGATCGTGTTTCTGCTATGATTATTCACTTTCTTCCAGATGAACCCCCATATCTTGTTGTCAAAGCAAAATTTTCTATGGACAGTGGTACCCTAACTACAGATACTTGATTTCTTACCTTGTTAAAGTTGAGAAAAAATATTGCTAGCACTTACACATTCCAAATCCAAACTACTCCTCTATTAATCCTACAGGGAATAATTCCCCTTCCACTAGTCATCAGTCAGGAAGTTCCTTTCCCACTCAGGGTGATAAAGCAGGGTCAGATGGAGGGCAAGAAGAAGGAGAGATGATAGATGAGGTTTGTTTAGGGTTAAAATTACCCTAGACACGTGGCCCAATAAGTGCCTGACACGTGTCAACTCCCTATATCACCATGGGCATCAAATCAATGGATGCCACGTGGCATTGTACCCCCAATGGGGGAGTAGATCTTCATCTGCTATAAATAGAGGAATCATCTTCATTTATTGGCATTCAGAAATACCGACACCAAACCCGAGCAATATTAATTGCGGAATCTCTCGGAATCCTAGAGAAATACCCGTTTACTTTCCGCATGTAATCTAATCCCGAATCTTACTAACTTGATCTTCGGAGGCGGAACTCTACCCAACCAAAGTTTCGTTGTTTTGCAGGAACAGAAGTCAGGCGTGCATTCTCAGTGCTGTAACTCTCCCGCAAGACACCTCAGAAAACCCCGAAACATTTGGCGCCGTCTGTGGGTAGAGTACCACGGAGATGACATCTGACGATGTACCAACTATAGAGGGCAGCCGGCCCACGGCTGACCCTAAGGTCCATACGGACCACGAAAGTGGAAGCGGTGACGACTACAATGTCAAAACCTATATGGCCCCATACGGGTCATTCCGTTCTAGGCGCACCCGTTCCAAAGAAAGGAAGGAATGGGGCCAAGATAAAGCTTGCCCCAACAACCCAGGCGGCAAGCACCCTGGACAACCCCAGGCGGCGGAGGTGGCTGCCCCCGTCACCAGAGACGAACTCATGAATCTCATGACTAGTTTCAAGGGGGAAATCGAAGAAATTATCCAGAAGTCAGTTGGCTCCAGCAAGGGCCAGTCGGCCAAGAAGGCTTCCAGGAAGAAGCTAATTAAAGACCGGGTGCCTACTCCTCACCCGAAACCCAATGGGGCGGATGGGCCCCTGATCGATCTTTTAAAAATTCGTTTCCTTGAATCACGGCAGCGAAAGGCCATCCGACATATACAGCCGGATGGGTCAAAGAAGACCTTCTCTGACGCCCAGTTGTTAATCCAGGAGAAGAGAAGTCAGAGCATGTCGCCAGGTTGACCTACCCAGACAGTTTTCGCAATGCTTCAATAAAGCATTTGGAAACCAACCCAGGGAGCTAGTCACACGGCACGTCCGTACGTACTGCTCCTCATGTGATCCATCAGGCTCCATTTGTGCCCCAACAACCATATGGACCCGGATCACCCTACATGCAGCTGTCCCCCTTTAGAGGACTGGTGGCAAATATAGTCTAGCCTATGGACTGGCAGCTCCGGCTGCTAAACCTAGGGGAACAGCCTTCGGCTTTCTCCTGGGAAATAACCGAGGCGGCGCAGCCGGCCAAGGTTAAGAACGTGTTGGTAGGTACCTACGACGGTACCACCAACCCGGAAGATCACCTGATGGCATACACCAAACTCATGTACCTACAAGGGTTGGATGATGCCGTTTGGTGTCGATGCTTCCCAGTAACACTGAAGGGCATAGCCCAACAGTGGTTTGGCAACCTGCTGGCTGGGTGCATCAATAATTTCAAGACCCTTGCATATTTGTTCGCTCCAACTTCTCCATGAATATCCCTACCAAGAAGACTAGCCTCGACCTAGGGGCTATCCAGCAGGGAGACAAGGAGGGACTCCGGTCCTATGTCAGGCGGTTCAATCTGATGAGAATTCAGATACAGGGACTGTCTGACGAAGTTGCGTACGCAGAATTCTTCAAGGGTCTGAAGGATGGGTCAACATTCAAGTTTGATCTGGTACGCAAGAGGGTTGCTACCCTCCAAGAGGCACTGATGGAGGCCGAAGCTTACATACAAGCGAGGGAACTCTGTGCCATCAAGCACTCGTCAAAACCCATGGGGTCTGACAAAAAAAGAGAGTCGATTCCAACAGCCTGCCAAAAAAGAAGAAAAGAAAAGAAAAGAAGTCTGGGCAGCTGACTGCTCAGGTCAGTCGTCCTAGAAGAAGCAAAAGAAATTAAAACGGTACGTCCCAAAGTACGAGTTAAACAAGGACTGCTCCTCCATCCTCATGGAGATAAAAAACCGGTTGACTATTGAGAAGTCGACTCCTTTGAAGAACGCTGTCAAAAATCGGGATTAGAGCAATTATTGTCAATTCCATGAGGACATTGGCCATGACACCAATGGTTGCTACATTCTCAGGCGGCTATTGGACCGTTTGGCTGATGAGGGGGCTTTGAAGTCCTATCTGACGAAGTCCAAGGGTAACCCCAAAAACGGTAGACAACCGTCAAAGAAGCCGGTTGTAAGCTCAGACACTGATGAGGAACAAATCTACACAATTGCAGGCTGCTTCGCTAGCGGTGGTCCCACCATCCGGGGTGCTAAGGAAAACATTAGAAAGTTGTCCACCTCACAGGACGAGGACCAGGCGTCGAAAGACACCTTCCCTTAGGTCTTCATCTCTGAGAAGGACAAGGGTACGGTCAGGCGGCCACAAGATGACCCTATCGTCATCGAATGTAAAGTCGCCAATCAACGAGTTGGCCGGATCCTAATTGATACCGGGAGCTCATCTGACCTGATAACCTATCGCTGCTTGACGAAGCTCAAGTATAAACCCAACAGTATGCACAAGGCTCCCGACCCCCTAGTCGGCTTTGGAGGTGGGGTAGTGCATCCGGTGGGTAGGATTAACCTACCCATCCGGCTGGGAGGCAAACGTGAAGGACGGAACATGGTCGTCAAGTTTTTGGTGGTCGAGGAATTGACTACCTACAACCCCATATTGGGCCGTCCGACCCTGAATGAGTCCAAAGCTGTAATCATCTCTTTTCTAATGCTGATAAAATTCGAGAGGGATGATGGGTCGGTAGGCTCCCTAAACGGGGACCAAAAGGCGGCAAGAGAGTGCTATCTCTCAGACGTCAAGCCGACTGCCCATGCAGCCGGCCCCAGCGAGGAACCTACTGACCTCGTTGACAAAGAAGCCGAGCCTGCCCCCAAGGCAGGCGGTACAAAGAGAAAGGCGGACCAATTGGCCCCCGCCAGAAAAATGAAATAGCAATCACTAGCCGGGGAGAGGCCGGATCATTCCCGACCCCAGCCGGCTGGTGAGAGCCTTGATGTCGTCCTGGACGAAAGCCGTCCTGACTTGCTCCAACTTCTAAGAGAGTTCAAAGGCCTCTTTTCCTTTGAAGTAGAGGAGATGCCAAGCGTCAGGCCGGATCTAGCCGTCCACAAGCTAGCCGTTGATCCCAAAATAAAGCCAGTTAGGCAAAAGAAGAGGGAACATGGTGAGGAGAGGTCTCAGGCGGCTGCCGCCGAGGTCAAATAACTTCTGGGCGCTGGGTTCATTCGGCAGTGTTACTACCCGGATTGGGTAGCAAATGTTGTTCTCGTCAAAAAACCGAATGGTACATGGCGGATGTGTGTAGATTACACAGATCTGAATAGGGCATGTCCGAAGGATAGCTACCCGCTTCCTAAGATTGACAGCCTGGTTGACTCTACAGCCGGCCATGCCCTGATGAGCTTCATGAACGCCGACTCAGGCTTCCATCAAATTCCCCTATGGAAGAACGATCAAAAGAAGACGACCTCTTCGTCACTGATCAGGGGCTGTACTGCTACACGATGATGTCGTTTAGGTTGAAGAATGCGCTTGCTACCTTCCAACGAATGATCAACACGGTTTTCATTAATCAAATCGGCAGGAATGTAGAGGCGTATATAGATGACATGATAGTCAAATCCAAGCTCCAAGAGGATCACCTAGCCGACCTCCGAGAAACCTTCACCACACTCAGGCGGCACAAGGTCATGCTTAACCCCAAGAAGTGTGTTTTTGGTGTTGAGTCTTGGAAGTTTCTCGGATTTCTGATTGATCAAAGAGGCATAGAGGCCAATCCGGAAAAAGTGCAGGCGGTGATTAACATGCAATCACTCCGAACCGTCAAGGAGGCCCAGAAATTAACCGGTTGACTGGCGGCATTAGGAAGATTCCTCAGCCGGTCAGGTGACAAGTACCTTTACTTCTTCCAAGCAATTAGGAAGAGGTCTATATTTGAATGGGGAGAAGAGGCCGAGGCGGCATTCTAGAGGTTAAAGCAACACTTGCACTCTTTGCCAAGGCTAGTGAGCCCGCTGCCCAAGGAGATTCTCTACATATACCTAGCCGTCTCAGATCACTTTCTTAGTGTCGTTCTCCTTGTTGAGAGAGACGGCAGGCAACTCCCGGTTTACTTCATCAGCCACATTCTCATAAATGCTGAGCTCCGGTACCCAATGATTGAAAAATTTGGGATGGCTCTCTACAAGGCAGTCAAGCGGCTGAAGCCATACTTCCTAGCCCATCCTATGACTGTCTACACTGATCAGCCACTCAAACGTCCAATGACTACCATATAGTCATCCGGCAGAATGATTAAGTGGGCTGTTGAAATCCAAAGCGTGGAGATAACTTTTGAACCTAGGCGGGCAGTGAAAGGTCAGGCGTTTGCCGACTTCATTGTCGAAATGACTAGGCCGGCTCAGCCGGAAAATACTGATCAGGTTTGGAAGTTATTTGTAGACGGAAGCTCTACGGTAAACGGCTGTGGTGTAGGCATAATTTGCAAATCTCCAGAAGGTAATACATACGAATATGCACTACGGTTCAAATTTCAATCTTCAAACAATGAAGCTGAGTATGAGGCCCTGCTAGTCGGTATGCGCATGTGTAAGGCGGCAGTGGCAAGAAAAGTTGACGCCTGCTCGGACTCTCAATTGATTGTTTGCCAATTTATGGTGATTATGAAGCCAGCCATCTGGAAATGATCAAATACCTACAGGCGGTCAAAGATGAGGCGAGGACAATTGACGAATTCCATCTGAGTCAAGTGCCCCGATCAGAGAACAATTAGGCGGATGCTTTGTCCAAACTGGCCTCATCCGCCACCCATGATACGCCTAGGTTAGTCTTCTAAGAAGTCATGGAAAAAAGAAGCATTGAACATGATCCCATTGGAATCCTTGACCGAAGCTCCACCTGGATAGACCCCATCTGGGATTATTTGGTAGACGGCACCCTGTCGGATGCCTCATCAGAAGCGGCAGCACTTAAAAAGCGAGCTCTAAGCTTTGAAATGTTCAAGGGGGAACTCTTCAGAAAAGGTTACCTCCAGTCGTTGCTGAAGTGCGTTACCCCAGAGAGGGGAAAATAGGTGCTAGAGGATCTGCATGCGGGCTTTTTTGCTTCACATATAGGCGGCAGGACTCTAGCAAAGATAACCAGGCGGCAAGGCTATTTTTGGCCTACTCTTAAGGCAGATGCCATGGAATTAGTGAAGAATTATGACAAGTGTCAGAAGTTTTGCCGGCTCATACACCTTCAGGCAACTGATCTGACTGCTATCTACAGCCTGGTTCCATTTGCAAAATGGGGCATGGACATCTTGGGTCCTTATACGCCTGCCACAGGCGGCAAGAGATACATTCTGGTGGTTGTGGACTAGTTTACTAAGTAGGTTGAGGCCGGGCGGTCAAAGGCATCAAGACAAAGGATGTCATCTCCTTCATTTAGAGGAACATCGTCACCCAGTTTGCGATGCCTATGTCTATGGTTTTTGACAACGGTCCACAATTTGAAACGTCTGCCCTCAAGGATTGGTTGGGGGATCAGGAGATCTCACATTGTTTTGCCTCTGTTGGCCGGCCCCAAGAAAATGGTCAAGTTGAAGCCTTCAACAAACTCATCTCAGACCGCATAAAAAAGAAGATTGAAAGAGCCGGTGGTCTTTGGGCGGATGAGTTACCTCACGTCCTTTGGGCCATCAGAACAACTTAAAAGGGGGCAACCGGTGAAACCCCGTTTCTCATGACATACAGCACTGAAGCTGTCTTGCCAATTGAACTTTATGAGCCAACACTCCGAGTCATGCTCTATGATGAAGAGGCTAACTGGGAGGCTATGCGCCTAGCATTGGATTCACTCCCAGAATGCAGGGGCAACGCCGCCTTGCGTCAAGATATATACCGTCCGAGAATGACGAGGGCTTACAACAAGAGAGTACACAAGCGTCCCCTCAAAGTTGGGGACTTCGTGCTACGAAAAATGGAAGCTACCGGTAGGGCAAATGAGCAGGGAAAGTTAACCCCCAATTGGGAAGTCCCCTACTAGATTTTTGACGAAGTCTGAGGCGACACCTACTGCCTGGAAACCCCAGACGGTAAAAAGCTACCCAGAACCTGGAACGTAGATAACTTGAAAATATTCTACTTCTAGGAAGATGTAATCATTTTTTGTAAATGGAGTAAATGAATGAGAAATACCTTGTTTCAAATTCTTTTTTTGTACCTAAGTCTAAATGTGAACAACACATCCGGGCATTTTCTAAAAATGGGCATCCATTTGTCCAAACATAAACCAAAAAATGCTAAGTACCTAACTTAGCCGTTTAAAGGCACATAGTCAACATATTTAAACCGCCTGCTCTTCCAATGAACAGGCATCCGGCAATGCCCTTCCGGGTGAATTTGTCGAAGAGGACATCTCCCTTCCGGGTGGTACATTCTTTTATGCGTCAAAACTCGGACGGTCTTAATCGGCTAGGTTAAGATTATGGCCGTTCGATTGACCTATTGCAAATAAGATGGAACCGGTTATTACCCCAAGGCAATACAAGCGGTAAAATTAAATCTTGTTTGGCAGCCGGTTTTTGCCAAAAATCATCCCAGCCAGCTGCCGCGCCCATTAGTCGACTTTCAAAACTAATCAACTTCCAGCAGATCTTCACTGGCTGTTACCCCAAGGTACCCTAGCCGGGGAGATTACATTTCAATTCGCATCCGCTCATTGCCCCAAGGCAATACAGGCGGTAAGGCATACTTCTGCCGTATGATCGTAATCCGCCTGACGGTCACTAGACCAGTTCAAGCGGCAATCGGCGTCCTAGCATGAACTCAGCCGGGAAAATCTAATCCGCCTGAACTCAGCCGGGTAAACCGGTTATATACTGCTCCAGATAATCATGGACGGCTACTCGCTTAGTGCTGACACTAAACAACCACCCGCCCAGGGGCAGACATAGCCAACACATTCGGCAATACTAACAACATGCAAAATAGCAGAAATTCAATAAGTTGCAAAATGGAGAAAAAAGAACCAAGTATTGCAAAGAAAACCGAATCAGTCGGCATATATATGTGTGTAACATCAAATTTGTCAAATTGTTAGTCGGACCCTTGTCCGGTAAAAGATACAAGAAATACACGGCACGCAAACCGGAAAAATTGGAAGACAAAAGCTTAAGGTTGAGGCGGAGGCGGAGCCGGGTCCTGCGAGGTGGCTCCTGAAGCAGGAGGGACAATCTCTTCTTGATTCTCTCCCCCGTCTGAGTCGATCTCCGCCTGCATGGCCTCGATCTGCTTCTGGACCCACTCTTCATAAGGCTCTAGAGCCGGCTGGTTCGACTCCTGGGCCTTAATGGCAAGATCAGCGTATTAATAGGCAAGCTCCCAGACGGTATACTCCGTTTACGGATGCACCAGGGACCAGGCCTTTTGCATTTTGTTAGCGCAGTCTTGCTCTTTCTCTTCAATGAGCCAGCTCTGTTCAGCCTCCAGCGTAGACTTGAAGTTCTCACTGGCCTTGGCCGCCTCCTTCTTCAAACGGACGTTGTCAGCCAAGAGATTTGTATTCTCCTTCTTGGCCAGGTCCAGAAGTTTGGAAGAGTCGGTCACCTTCTTCAACTCCGTCTCACCATTCTCTTTTGCCGTCTTGATGTTGAAAATCTTGGTGTGGGCTTCATTGAGAGATTTTCAAAGGGTTTTGATGGAGTCCGCCTATTGCATGATTATGACTTTAGTTTTTAATTCATGCATAATCATGGAATATTGGGCAAAGTTATGTGCCTCAGACGCATCCTGCTTAGCCCGTCTTACCTCCTCGCATTTGCGGGTGTAGGCCTTCTTGAGCCCCTCCACGCGCAGCATTGACTGTAAAAGCCCAAGCGGTATTAGAAGGGGTCAGGCGGCACAGTAACTTAAATAAATTGGAAGAGCATATACCTCAGCCAGTCCGGCCATAACCTGGTCGGCGTTGAAGGTGTGGATCCCTGGGATCGCCTCCTTCTCTTCTTTGGGTATGGCCTTCAGCATGGCCCGGGTGTACTGTTGTACATCCAGCCAGTGAGGGGAGAGATTAGCACAAGAAAAAGATGGTGAGAAGGCAACATACTTCCCTCCTATCGACTGCCGGCTGCCAGAAGAGTCTTCTGGCTGGAGCTGGGAGTGCGACTTTACCCGCATAGGCTTGCCAAGCAAAGAAGGGTTGAAGGGGTCAATAGCACCTTCGGATGTAGGCAGAGGGTTGTGATTGCCCTCAGCCGGTAAAGAGGCGCCGGATGCCCTAGGCGGCGCAGTCTCCTTCTCAGGGACATCCGGCTGCCTGGCTGTTAGATTAAACCCCAGGCCGAGGTTTTTGACAGACTTACCCCCAACCATCAAACGGCTGGGTACTGTCAAGGAGGAAGTCTTCCTTGCCTTGTTGTGGGTTGGCGGCTCCTCTCCAGGCCGAGGCCTTATTAATTTTATAACGGAGCGGGGCACCTTGCTCCCATCCTGAAACAACGAACAAAAAGGTTAGGCGGCAAAGAAGTCAAATGGAAATCGAAGCAAAAAGAAAAGGAAAAGCAAGATACCTTATTTTTAGCCGCCTGGGCAGCAAGCTTTTTCTCCGCATTAGCCTTGTGGATTTCAGCGGCTGACTTAGCAGGGGTCTTGTCAGCAGGCAACATAGCTAGGCCATGCACTGTGCAATAGAACCCATCCGGTTAAAAGAATGGTAAAGAAATGAATCAATGCAAAAAAATAGGGGCAATCTCTAATGTGACCTACATTTATCAAACTGAGTGCTAAGCTTACAGACGGACAAAAACGCCTCATCACGAAGAAATTCGTGATTCGGCACCCAATTTCTAGGTACGCTTATTATCTCCCCATTGGAGAGAGTTGTTGTAGTCTATTCAAAAAACTTGGACTCAATTATTCGCTCGTAGTCCTCATTCGGGATACGAGGCTTTTTGCATTTATGGCCCAGAAGGTCTGGCTTCCGGTTGTATGTCCTATACTCCCGTTTTTCCTCCTGGGTGGGAGCAGAGACCAAGTAGAACATGTTCTTCCAATCCGACCACATAGACGGTTTTTCTAGGGTCATCAGGTACTGGGGATAAGTAGCCAATGTGTACCAGGCTCTCAAACCGCCTAGGCTTCTGCTCAAATAATGCATGTGAGCAAAAGCCTCCCAACCGGGGTTGATTTCCTACATCTCGCAGGCGGCTATGTACCCCAAGATGTTAACCCAAGAATTAGGGGTTAACTGCCGGACGCCCAGGCCACACCCTCGAAGAATGGCCTTGATTGTATTGTGAAGAGGGAAGCGGAGACCAGCCAGAAACGCCGCTTCATAGCAGCCAAAGTACCCATTTGCATTGGGCTGCTCGTCCTCCCAAACGATAGTGCCCATCTCAAGCGGCACAATTATTCTCCAATCCACTACAAGAGGAAGAATCTTTACAAAGTCTGCTAAATTACTGGCCATGCTGACCCTATCCATAGCTGACACGACAATGAGGAAGGGGTCGCCTTTATTGTTCCAAGTAGGCCTTTCCTCCGCCTCACTGTTAGCATCCGGTGTCAAGAGGCTGCTACTACTGCCACTTTGCTCTGAGCCAGACAAGGAGGCGGTCTCGCCATCGCTTGCATTCTCTGCTTGGTTTTCCAGCTCGACCCTAGAGGGAGAGGCGGTATCTTCACCGCCTACCTGATCCATATCCAAAATCCCATCACTGGGAGTGTTGGGGGTGCCATGCGGTGACCCCCTTGTCATCTCTGCCTAATTAGGGTCAGGCGGCAACTCGCCTGAGTCTTCTTCTCTATACTCTAGATCAAAGGCAGTCTTTTTAGTTCGAGCCATTGCGTCCTGCATAGAGACAGAGACAATCGGTTTCGAAGATGAACAAGGAGACTCCTAGTACCTAGAGGCGGCACCCCCAGTCTTGGACTCAGCCGTACCAGGAGATCGGTTGGCCTCTAAATTGTGGTGTGCCTTGTGTGTGATGGGTGAGGTCATTATTCTAAGATATATACAGCCAGAAGATTTAAAAATAATGAAACTCCAAAAGGCAAGGAACCGAGATTTTACCTTGAAATTGAAGAAAAGTTTAGAGAAAGGAGACGAAAGGTTGTTGACCAACGATACCCCAGACGGTATCACTTTGAGCAGATTGCAAATTGGCAAAAGAAAGAAAAGTTAATCACCAATGTTGCCCAAAGATACCACAGGCGGGAAAAGCCGGTTGTGGAAGATATAAAGAACAAGTAGTCTGGAGATTTTGTTAGAGGTTGTCCAAAGACCCCCTAGACGGTATATACCGGTTAAGGTTCATCAACAGACAGCTTGCAAAAAGAATTGAACGAAACTACAACAGACGGCAGATGGCCGGTTGTGTATCCGTTAAAACAATAAATTCAGAGGCTGTTCGCAGATACCCCAGACGGTATGAGTTCAGTTGGGGTGCCAGAAATGTAGCTCGGAAGGGAACTGCTTGCTCATACCCCAGACGGTATGATACCGGCTGAGGGAACAGCAAAGCAGTTCAAAAGAAAGTTATTGAAGATACCCCAGATGGTGTAAACCGGCTGAGGGTCTTTTGAATGCAACTAACCAATGAGATTGGTTGAAGATACCCTAGACGGTGTAAACCGGCTGAAGGTCTTTTGAATGCAACTCACCAATGAGATTGCTTAAAGATACCTTAGACGGTTTAAACCGGCTGAGGGTCTACTGAATGCAACTCACAATAAGATTGCTTGAAGATACCTCAAACGGTTTAAACCGGCTGAGATTCTAAATAGATGCAATTCATCATAAAAATTGCCTAATGAAGCTCCAGACGGCATAGGCCAGCTCCAGCATAATTAAACATCCAAATAAACTGACTAAGTCAGAAGGATACCTTAGTGAGACGGGCTACGAAACACATACGGTATCCGGATGTATTGATGTTGAAGGCTGTTTGCACGAACAAGCAGGCGGGGTCAGGAGCTCTCTCTTTTTCTCTCAAGAAATTTCTCTCAAAAATGGCAAAGTGAGGAATGAAAGGAGGGATATCCCTATTTATAGGAAATCTCAGAAGGTGAACCGTCACTTCTCTTCCCCTTAGTGTGAAATTTGAAAAAATAAAGGGAAGGAGGCGAACCGGCGCCCTCCTACCAGTTGACACGTGTCACAGGCGCCGCGTGGCATAGCTAAGTCAACGCCTGTGAGGGGCAAATGTTTAGGGTTAAAATTACCCTAGACACGTGGCCCAATGAGTGCCTGACACGTGTCACCTCCGTATAGCACCATAGGCATTCAATCAATGGATGCCACGTGGCATTGTACCCCCAATGGGGGAGCAGATCTTCATCTGCTATATATAGAGGAATCATCTTCATTTATTGGCATTCAGAAATACCGACACCAAACCCGAGCAATATTAATTGCGGAATCTCCCGGAATCCGAGAGAAATATTCGTTTACTTTCCGCACGTAATCTAATCCGGAATCTTACTAACTTGATCTTTGGAGGCGGAACTCCACCCAACCGAAGTTTCGTGGTTTTGCAGGAACAGAAGTCAGGCGTGCATTCTCAGTGTTGTAAGTCTCCCGCAGGACACCTCAGAAAACCCCTAAACAAGGTTAACCATACAATTGATAGTTCCATTATGGAGATTCCAAATCCAAATCCACCTCCAACTCCAATTATAATTGATATTTCATCCGATGATGAGGAAGATGAAGAGTTTGTCCA
Source organism: Chenopodium quinoa (assembly GCF_001683475.1). Classification (NCBI taxonomy): domain Eukaryota; kingdom Viridiplantae; phylum Streptophyta; class Magnoliopsida; order Caryophyllales; family Amaranthaceae; genus Chenopodium; species Chenopodium quinoa. The sequence goes on along the minus strand of NW_018742995.1, from coordinate 72,304 downwards.
AGTAGAGCAAGAACTAGAGTCACCTAAATCAATGGAGGAAGAGGATGACCCTGAATTCGATCCTGGAAGCTACAAACAATCTACCAACAAGGAGGATAATGTTCGAAAGGGCTAGATTTTTGTAGTTTCATTTATTTTAGGATTCTTAGATTCGTTTCCGTAGTTTAATTATTCCAGTTTCAGTAAAGCAATAAGTGGAACGTCCACAGTGAGTTACTAAACTTGTGTAGTTGCATAAGTTATTTAAACTTATTTTCTTTTAGTATTCCATTCATTTTCTTACTCATCAATAAAATTTCATTTAATTCATTTTATTGACAAATCATTCATTTCGTATCACTAACCCAATAAACCATTTCTTACCCCAAAATATTCCAATAATTTATTTCTAAACTCTGGGAATCCATGGGAATTATTTTTATTTATTAATGTGATTCTTTATTAAATGTGTTGTTGTTTAGCAATCAATATTTGGTTGACAAAGCTACAAATTTTGGGAATTTTGATTCCAATTTGTTAGCTTAAAATTTATTGTGTATATGCTAAGAGTGTGGGGTAGTTAGATGAGTGTCTAACTTGAGAGCTAGCCAAGACCGTATTTAATAAAGACCCCTTTGTGTTAATTCAGGTGAAGAAAGATGGTAGGAGGGAGTGGTAACAACAATGATGGTGGAGAGCTAAGTGAAGTTGTGAGGCAGTTGGCAGCTGTTGCCCAACGATTGGCAAGGAACTCAACCAATAGTGTAGATGCTCAGGGAGAGCTATTTAAGAAGGTGGCGCACAGCAAGCCACTAACCTATCAAGGAGATCCTGATCCAACTGTACTAGTAAACTGGTTAAGGGAGTTTGAGAAACTGTTCGGGGCAGTAGGGTGTCCAGAGAACTCAAAAGTAGGTTGTGCTATCTATTACCTTAGGGTGAAGCTGACCTTTGGTGGCAACAAAATGAGGCTAACATTAAGGCATTACCTAGATTTAATTAGACTATGTTTCAGGAGAAGATTAGGGACAAGTTTTACCTTAGCTTCTTACAGAAATAAAAAGCTGAGGAATTTTCCAACCTTGCAATGGGGAATATGTCAATTACTGAATACTACACCAAGTTTATTGAGTTGTCACGATTCGCTAAGGAGTCTGTTTCTACAGAAAAGTCTAAGGCTAGGAAGTTTGAGAGTGGTCTGACTACTAATTTGCATTTAAAGCTGTGTGGTCAAGTATTTGAAACCTTGAACGAAGTGTATGGGAGAGCTGCACACCTATATGCCTTAGAATTAAAGAAAAGGAAAGAGATAGCTGAGATAGAAGGGAAAGAAAAGAGAAAAGAGGTGGGACAGAATTCTAGAAACCCACAAGGTAATCAGAATAACTTTAAAAAGCAAAAGTACCACCATAATAACAACAACTTCCGCAACAACAATAATTTCCAAGGGAACAATCGCCAAGGTGGACAGAACTTTAATGGTGGAGCTAGGAACTCTAGCCAGGGAAATAACAGGGGACAAAGGCATTTCTATTGCAAGAGGTGTAAGAATGACAATCTGGAAAGGATTGTGATGGAAATTTGGTTACCTGTCGTGCTTGCAACAAGCTATGACACTGGGAGTGTGAATGTTTCTCTAAGGACCACAATAGAAACAGGCTAGGAAATAATCAAGTTGGGACTCAAAGGAACTTTCAGGGAAGTAACAACTACTCTTGGAACAAGGGGGCACAATAGAATGCGGCGAAAACCAACTTAATGGGAATAACCAACAGAAAGGTTGAGTTGCAGGAAAGTTGAATGTTATGAGTAGGCATGAGGCTGATTCCACGAAAGATGTCATCGCTGATACCTTTTCTATTAACTATATTCCTGTTAAAGTCTTGTTTGATTCTGGTGCAACTTTTTCTTTCATTTCAAAGGCCATTGTTTCAAAACTATCAAACTGTTTGAAAATCGTAGATGAGGTAGATTTGCCTATAGTTATTCCTACGGGTGGGGTAGTAAAGTGTAACAAGACCTTTAAAGATGTACCTTTAGAAATGAAAGGAAAAGAGTTTTTATCAAATCTCATCGAGTTTGGATTGAGTGACTTTGATGTCATTTTGGGAATGGACTGGTTGAGCAAGTATAGCGCAGAGATTAGTTGTCGATCACAGAAAGTAAAAATGACTACAGCTAATAATGAGTTGGTGACATATTGGATGCATGGTGAAACCAAGTGCCCAAGGATCATATTTGTGTTAAAATTGGAAAATTATATTAAGAAGGGGCATCTAGTGTACTTTTGTAGTGTGAGGAATATGGAGTATGAGGAGACAACTAAGCCTGAGGATATAGAAGTAGTAAATGAGTTACTGGATGTGTTTCCAGAAGAGATTTCTGGAATGCCACCCAAAAGGGCAATTGATTTCACAATAGAGCTAGTTCTAGGAACAACACGAATTTCCAAGGCACCATATCGAATGGCACCTGCAGAAATTAGTGAGTTAAAGGAGCAATTGCAGGATTTATTAGAAAAGGGATATATAAGACCGAGTACATCACCTTGGGGAGCACCAGTGTTATTTCTGAAGAAGGAAGATGGAAGTATGAGGTTATGTATTGACTATAGGGAGTTAAATAAGGTCACCATAAAGAACAAGTACCCATTACCAAGGATCGATGACTTATTTGACCAGTTGAGAGGCGTAACTATGTTTTCTAAGATTTGATTTAAGGTCTGGTTACCATCAACTTAGGATTGCAGATGAAAATATTCCCAAGACAACATTTAGAACAAGATATGGACATTATGAGTTCACAGTAATGCCTTTTGGATTGACGAATGCTCCTATAATCTTTATGGACTTGATGAATAGGGTGTTTCATCCATTTATGGAAAAGTTTGTGGTAGTGTTCATAGATGATGTGCAGGTGTATTCGAAGAGTAAAGAAGAACATGTAGAACATTTAAGGGCAATTCTGCAAACACTAAGGGAAAACAAGCTTTACGCAAAGTTCTCTAAGTGTGAGCTTAGGTTGGAGAAAGTAGCATTTTTGGGTCATTTTGTGTCTAAAGATGGGGTAGAAGTAGATCCAGCAAAGATTGAGGCAGTGAAAGGTTGGCCTACTCCAAAACCAGTGTTTGACATTAGGAGTTTCTTAGGTTTAGCAGGGTATTATAGGCGTATTGTGATAGATTTCTAGAAGATTGCTAAACCTATGACCTCTCTAATGAAAAATGACAAGAAGATTGTGTGGGATAACAAGTGTGAGGAGGCATTCCAACTCTTGAAACAAAAGCTAATCACAGCGCCAGCGCTTACACTGCCAGATGATAGTGGTATTTATGATGTATATAGTGACACATCCAAGAATGGTCTAGGATGTGTACTTATGCAAAATGGGAAGGTGATTGCATATGCATCAAGACAGTTAAAGACTCATGAAGTAAATTACCCTACTCATGACTTAGAACTATCTGCAATCATTTTTGCGCTAAAGATTTAGAGGCACTACTTTTATGAAGTGAAATGTAGGAGTTATACAGACCAGAAGAGTTTGAAATACTTTTTCACTAAGAGGGATTTAAACTCACGCCAAAGGAGATGGTTAGAATATACGACGAATTATGACTTAGACATACAATATCATGAGGGGAAAGCAAATGTAGTTCTAGATGCTCTAAGTCCTAAAACTAGTTATGGACTAAACACTTTGATAGTGTCTGATGAGTTATGTAGAGAAATGAGGAAAATGAATCTGGAAGTGGTAGAATGGGGATTGCCAGCAGGCATACTTGCAAATCTAAGTAATCAACCAACAATATTGGATGAGATAAGGGAAAATCAAACAGGAGATGTAAAGTTGGATAGGATTCGTAAGAAAATAAAGCAAGCAAAAGCTATGGATTTCAAAATTCATGAAGATGGCAGCTTAAGGTATAAAGGTCATTGTTGTGTACCACAAAAATGTGAGGAGGTAAAGAGAAAGTTGATGGAAGAGGGTCACAATATACCATACTCAGTACACCCAGGAGGGGACAAGCTATATAAAGACTTGAAAAAGGTGTATTGGTGGCCCTGAATGAAGAATGAGGTTGCGGAATTAGTGGCAAAATGTCTAACTTGTCAGTATGTGAAAATAGAACACAAAAGACCGCAAGGAACTATGCAATCATTGGAAATTCCTGTATGGAAATGGGATTGTATTTTAATAGACTTTGTGACTTGCCTCCAAATTCAAAGAATGGAAATGACACCATATGGGTAGTGGTGGATAGACTTATAAAATCTGCAGTGTTTATACCAATGAAAAAGACCTAGAAGATGGAACAACTTGCAATATCTTACCTAAAAAATGTGGTGAGATTACATGGAGTTCCAAAGGATATTGTGTATGACAAATATTCTAGTTTCCTTTCAAGGTTCTAGAAGAGTGTGCAGGAAAACTTTGGTACAACAGTTAAGATGAGTACAACATTTCACCCTGCCACAGATGGGCAAACTGAGAGAACCATTGAAACCTTGGAAGACATGTTGAGGTCTTGTGTTAGATTTCCAAGGGGGATGGGAAGATAGATTGGACTTAATTGAATTTTCCTATAATAATAGCTACCATGCAAGCATTGGCATGGCTTCATTTTAGGCATTATATGGAAGGAAGTGTCGCAGTCCAATCTGTTGGAAAGACATAAGTGAAACAATGATTTTAGGGCCTCAAATGATCGAGGATACAGTTATAAAAGTAAAGGAGATTCAAGCGGTGCAAGATCCCCAAAAGAGCTACGAGGATTTGAAGCATAGAGAGGAGAAATTTGAGGTCGGTGACAAAGTATTGTTAAAGGTGTCACCAATGAAAGGTGTAATGAGATTTGGAAAGAAAGGAAATCTTAGCCTAAAGTATATTGGTCCATATGAAGTATTTCAAAGGATAGGCAAAGTAGCTTATAAGTTCTCCTTACCTATGAAGCTAAGTAAAATTCATGATGCATTTCATGTATCTCCCTGAAAAGTCACATGTGCTACAACCTGAAGCCATTGAGTTAGACCAAAGCTTAACTTATGAGGAAAGACCTGTCAAGATCCTTGACAGTAAAGTGCGTATTACACGCAATAAGGAAGTTAAGATTGTTAAAGTGCCATGGTCTAACCAGAGTATGAAGAAGCAACTTGGGAAGCCGAGGATGAGATGAAAAAGAAGTATCCTGAGTTGTTTGAGGTATGTTGAGTTACTGGGACGTAACTCGTGTTCTTTAAGGGGGGTAGAATGCGGTAGAATTTTGCGTTGTTTTCCCTATATTTTCTGTTATTTTTGTGCTTTTTGCACATTTTAAAGGCAAAAGTATGACAAAAGAGTATAACAATTTACACAAAGTGAGGAAAAAGTTTGATTTTCATTGCTCAAGTTTTGGGACGAAACTTCTTTCAAGGGGGGTAGACTGTAATACCCTGTATTTTTATACGTATTTTAATTTAAATAAGTGTTTCTTAAAGTAGTTAAATAATTCAAAATGAATTATTTATGATATTTATTAATTTAGAAAGAATTATTTTAATTAAAAGTTTATTTTTAATTATTTAATAATATTGAAAATATTTAATTTTAAGATTTGAAAATATTGGGGCATATTATTTTATAAAAAGATAATTTTTTAAAGTCAATGATATTTAAGGAAAGTCAAAATACTAGTTTGACTAGGAAAAGGATCATTAAGGGTAGTAAAGGATTTTAAGTAGGAGGGATATTGAGAGGGGGTATAAATACCCATCACATGCCTAAGGTGGAGTGCACCAAAAGGTAAACTTTCTCTCTCCTCTTATTTTCTTTTCCCCTTAATTTTTCCCCTTCCCCTTTATTTTAATTTTAATGTTTTCAATCACTACCACACACCGTCTAGCCACTACCACATGCCACCATCGGCTGGCGGCCACCACCACCAGCGTGCACCAGCAGCAGCTGCACCGACCGGCAGGCGCGGCAGCAGCTTTGCCGCGGTGGTGCTGTGCGCACCATTAAAAAAAATATTCTTTTGATTTTTAATTAAATCTACCCTAAATCTAATTATTGTTTTTGGGTTTTGTGATGATTTTAGGATGTTTGATGATAAGTATTTTTTATATAAATTTTTAGATTTGATTTTTAATTAAAAAACCCCAAATTAAAAACCCTAGGTTTCTAAATTAATGTTTATTGATGGAATTTGATTGTGGTTGATTAAAATTATTGAAATAAGTGTTTTTAAACATAATTACAACAATTTTACATGGTTTAATAAAGCAGGAATTTTTATATATAACCTATAATTATGTTTCTTGAAATGATTTTTAATTACCCATTAATTGGGAATAAAAGTAAGTGTTTTAAATTACATTTTAGCTTGTTTTAGAGGGTTTATGAGTGATTTAAAGAGTGTATATATTGCTAGAAATTTGTGTGGAAGAGGTATTAATACTTCTTTGTAATTTTGGTTTGTAGGAGACTTTCAAGTGAGTGATTTTATTAAGTCATGGCGATTTTGAGATCATATTCAAGGTACGTTCGCGTACTTGGTAATTTCTTGAATATGTAGAAGCATGATAGGCTTTGCTTAATTAATCTCAAATAGTATCATGATAGGTGTTGGTTGGAATTTGTTGATTGGTTTGACGTTGGTGATTGATTTGTGATGTATGAATTATTTGAGATGAATTTGGTGATTGGAATTAATTATGATTGGCATGTTGATTATAAATCACACTTTTATTATTGGCATGTTAGAGAGCATGTTAAATTAAACTAAATGTTTAATTTGGTTTGGAATATGAAAAGGGAATTTTATGATGGTTCAAATAATTTTTATTGATGCTTTAAGCATGAGAATTGAGCTGTATAAGTGTCTTAGTACACAGGAATAAATTATATTGCGGTGCCTTGATGTGTGGCATTTATGCCAACATTTTACCCTCTTTCATTAGAGATTTCCCCCGGATTTGTCACTCGTTTATGCCTCTTTTCACCCCTTTTATCTCGATTTTAGTCACTTTAGCTCCCTCTCGTGTTTTCCCCTTCCCTTTTGTCTTTTCTTTTAGTTTTTACCTCCTTTTCGTGTGTTTTGATGGCTCCTAGCACTCATGGGTGAATTATGGATTGCTAGCTCGAGTGGAGATGCTAAGGAAGCTTGCCAAGGAAGTGGAGATGCCAAAAGGGAAAGGGCGCGCTGATAAGCAAGGCCGCGGGCAGGGAGGTCTTGAGCCAACAAGAGAAAGTGGAGATGGCGAGCCGCGGGCGCGACAGAGAAGACCCGCGGGCGCGACAATCTGGGTTTGACGAACTTATTACCCAGCTTGGAGAGGGCGCGGCAGCCTGTTCGGAGAGCCCTCTCCCTTGCCCATTTTCCTCATTATAGTAGAAGACTATAAATAGTCCTTAGCTTGAGGTTTTCAATCATTCACTATTCCATTGGCTTCAAAATCATTTGTAGAGAGAGAAAATCCATGTCTTTTAGAGAGAGAAAACATTAGTCTTCAAGATTCAATCTTTGTAATCAAATATTCAAGCTTTCCTCTTGATAGTTGCTACTACTTTGATGATTTGGTAATCTTTCAACTTTATAATATCAATCTTTACTTTTGTTTCTCTAGTTTTTTATTCTCTTGCTTTTATTCTTCTTACTAAAGTTTTCCTCCATAAATATTCAAGCTTTATTTGTTTCTTTGATTTTCTTTTAGCTTAGAATCATGCTAGGTTATGTTGTGATTGAATGTATGCTTGAGTTAGTTATTTTGGTTATTCCTCTTCCTCTAGCTTAGGTTATTAGCTAGGGAACGGGTGAATATCATGTATATTTGAATATCTATTGAATATTGATGAGAGTTTACCTTGTGTTGATGATTTTGTGATGAAATATATTTGGAGTTAGTGTGTGCACTTCTAATCTCTAAACCCTAATCCTTGATTGAATGCATGAGAATGATTTAGTGTAGGTGAGATTAATTTCATCAACTTGCTCTAGTAGTTGCATGAGAATGAACTATCTTAGGTAGAGTTTCCTACTCCTTGGTTAAATTCCTCATTGGTTTCATTTGTAATCATTTATCATGATTTAAACCCCCTCTCCCTAGTGCTTTTGCCATTGTTATCTCTCTAATCTAGTCCTTTTACTTTCATTTAAGAGTGTTTAGTCTAATCCCTTTGTTTTTAGTTTATTCTAGAATCAATAGTAGATGGTTTGCCCATAGGATTCTTCAAGCGCAAATCTCAATACTTCTTTTTGTTACTAGCAATTTATCCTAGATATCGTATTAATTGTGCTAAACCCCTGTTCCCTTGGGAATCGACCCTACCTTACCACTAACTAAAGTAAAATTGATAGAGTTAGGATAGGAGATATAAATTGTAATTTTGATCTGGGATAGTAAACCAACGACCTATTGTCCACCGATCAAAATTTTGGCGCCGTTGCCGGGGAAACGGCTTGTTTTGCACTTTTAATTTGCGTTATTATTAGATTTGTTGCTTTTTACTTTGTTCGTTTTCCACTTGCTAGTCATTTCTAATTGTTTGCTTAGCTTTGGTAGATGCAAAGAAGATCTCAAGGACCACCTACTCACAACATCGATCACGAAATCGACCGCACCTTGAGACAAGTCCGTAGACTTTATCAAGAAGAGGGGTGAGGTTTTGGTGCTATTTTTGATAGTGAGAGTGATTCTTGTTCCTCACATTCTCAAGGCGACGAATTGGCGGGACAACAAGTGGATGTTTTATTTCGTGAGTTCGGTAATCCGGAGGATTATGAGCTCACCGCTGGGATATTGCTACCCGTCACGGAAACTAACTTCACCATCCATCCTCAATACACTCGAATGGTTCAAGCGGAGCAATTCTCGGGTTCTCCAAGCGAAGACCTCATTGAGCATCTTGATAGATTTCTTGAACTTTGTACCATGATACAAACCAACTAAGTTTCTAAAGAATACATTCGGATGCATCTATTCCGACAATCTCTTGCGGGGAGAGCAAAGAAGTGGCTCAAGCAAGTCAAGCCTAATTCTCTCACAACATGGAGGGAAATTGTCCAAGCATTCTTGAAAAGGTTCATCTCCCAAGAGAAAACCGCCGACATGAGGAGGAAGATTGCATCTTTTGAACAAGAGGCAGATGAAAGCCTTAGTGAAGCTTGGGAGAGGTTTAAAGAATTGGTGCAAGCATGTCCTCACCATGAATACAATCAAAGCTTACTCGTGAGGTTCTTCTATGATGGCTTAGAACCAATGTCTAGAGCTAACTTGGATGCGGGGGCGGGTGGACAATTGATCAAAGTCCCTCAAAATCAAGTTGAAGCAACAATTGAAGAGGTAGTCAAAAACAACTCTTGGGGAGGTAGAAGGAGGAATGCACCAAAGAAAGGTGGAAAGTATGAGTTGGAAAAGGTTGATCAATTGCAACATCAAATTGAGCTTTTGACAAAGGGGCTCGCAAAATTGAACACCAATGTCACTAGTGGTGCAAGCTCCTCCCAAGTCAACTCTTTCTCTTGTCAAAATTGTGGTGGTACAAACCATGACACATCCTATTGTGGAGGTTAAGCCCGGAGCACGTAGCGGCATACAATACAAGACAAGATGGATATAGGGGAAATGGTGGAGGAGTAGCTTGGAGACAACCACCACCCGGATTTGCAAACCAACCCCAACAATGGAACCCACAAGCTCAACAACCATACAATTCCAACCCACAATACCAAAACCCTCCTCCATACCAAAACCAATACCAAAACCAAAACCCAAGGGGTAACTACCTAAGGAACCACCAAAAAAATAATCAACACCAATACCACAACCAAAATCAATCGACTCAAAAAAGTCAAGAGCAAGCATCTCAACCGGATTCTTGCAAGACAATTACATTGAGATCGGCCACATCCTATGAGGGACCCAAAGAGGGGGGTGGAGAGGAAAAGAAGCTAGGGGTGCGTTAGCCGACCTTGGAGCAACTGTTAGCTTGATTCCTTTATCCATTGCTCAAAAGCTTAATATTGAGATGATCCCCACAAGGAAAACCATTCAAGTGTTAGCTTGATATTGAGCTTGAAGATGTCCCTAGTCAAGTTGAGCACATCTATGTGCCTTGTGATTTTGTAGTGATGGACATGGAAGAAGATGTGGATACTCCCTTGATTTTGGGCCGTGATGCTATTAAGACCCTGGGGGCGGTGATCAATTGCAAGAACAATACCATTACATGTGAGGTAGCCGATGAAAAAATTGTCTTTGAATTCTCTAAGCTACTAAAGACCCCCATGGTTAAGAAGTTCTATAGGGTTGATGTTGTGAATGAAGAATTGGATCGGTTGGGAAGGGTTGTGATGAGTCCTCAAGATCCAATGGTTGAAGCTCTTACATGCGAAGAAGAGTACCACCCTCAAGAAGCAAAAGACTTCGTCATGGCATTAATGAAGCTAAAAAGGAGGAAGAGGACAATCCTAGGGATGATGAGCTCGAACTAGTGGAGGAAAAATTGGAGGAGAGTTCTAAGCCTCTTCCCAAGGTAGAACTCAAACCCCTTCCCCCTTCTTTGAAATATGCTTATCTTGGAAATGAAGGGGAATACCCTATTATTGTTAATGCTTCCCTTGATGGTCTTGTTTTGGAAAAATTACTTGTTGTTTTAAGAAAATATAGAAATGTGATAGGGTATAGCATTGATGATATCAAGGGTATTATCCCTTCTTTGTGCATGCATCGTATTCACCTTGAGGATGATCAATCCACCTCAATGAAGCCTCAAAGGAGGTTGAACCCCAATCTCCAAGAGGCTGTCAAGAAAGAAATTTTGAAATTGCGTGAAGCGGGTATAATCTATGCTATCTCCGATAGCAACTGCGTTAGCCCGGTTCACACTAGACGAAAAAGCTAATTTGGCACCGGTTCAAACCCCCCCCTAAGGCACCGATTTTGAACCGTTGGGGATTTGAGGGATGCCAAATCCTCAAAAATTTTGCACCGGTTCAAAACTAGTGCCAACTAAAGCATTTGGCACCGGTTAGCAAACTAAGGCAATTGGCACCGGTTAACCGGTTCCTGAAAGGAATGGTGTCCTTCCAACAAGTGTATTATTCCGATAAAGGGTTCAGAATTATTGGAAAGCTAATTCTTCAGTAAGGTCAAGTGATCGCAATGTCTAGGTGGAGGCTGCTTCCGACCAGTAATATTAATGTACAATTAATATTATAGCTTAATCTTGACTGAACCCTTCGGGTCGAACCCAATCGAACAACCGATCCGAGACGACGAATTAATCCCAAGGATTTTGATGAGTCGTCGGAGTTTTACGAGCAAAGACGTCGGATATCGAGCTTAGAGCGCCAAGATCAAGCGTCGCAAGTCTAGTCGAATTTAGAATTTGACGAGACGCAAAATCAATCGAGTTACAAGTACAAGCCTAGCCGTAGCCTCGCATTGGCCTAGCCATGTGAGCGCTAGGCTAGGCAAGACCCATCACAAGCCTAGCATGCTAGGCGTTCTAGGCTTATGGATGCTTCGCGCTGGTGCAAGGCGTGGGCTGGCACCACTAGCCTAGCCATCGCAGTCACGCACCATCGCATAGAAGCATACTATGCTATGCGTGGTGCTAGGCGCTGGCAGCCTTGCTAGCACGCTTGGCAATAGCAGCGCCAAGCCATGCAACCACGCATTGAACATCGTATAGTAGCGTGCTTAGGATGCAAGGCTATGCGTGGTGCTAGGCACTGGTAGCCTTGCATGATGCTAGGCAATGGTGCGCGACCAGCAAGCACGCAGCATCGCAGGGTTGGGCCTTGCTAGCAATGCGTGCTGTGCATGCGAGAGCTGGGCTAGGCATATTGCGAGGATAGCATTGGCGTGGACTAGCAGCCTTGCTAGGTAGCACCCAGCACAAGGCATGGCACAGCAGCAGCTCGCATGATGTGCGTAGCTTGCTGGCTGTGCGCATGTGAGTACTGGCTGGCTTGCTAGCACGCCAGGCGCTAGGCACCAGCTGTTCCTAGCAGCCACATGGAAGAACCGGTTTGAGCAAAGTGGGGACCAAGAGTTATGAGCATTGCCTTAGGCACCAAGGCCATGGTCCCCCCCTCTTGGAATGGTCCTCACCTACCCTCTGCTCTCCATATGCCACTTGTAACTCATTGATTGCATTGTTTATTAATTTGTTTTTGATTAAAATAAATTAGTAGGAAAATGCAATTGTCCCACATTGATCATGAATGGGATGACAAGTTGATTTTCTCTATAAATACCCAATGGTTAGGCATTTGGGAATTCACTTGAGTAGAACTCAATGAGGCATCTCCCATTAGGTGAGAAAACCTCTAAGTTCGTAAAACTCTAAGTTTTATTGGTCGGGTCCCGACTAACCTTCGGGACTTGGACCGTTCGGGTCGGGTTCATGGGTACGAGCCATTGGAGGCGTTCACACTTGTGACGCTCGAGCTTTCGAAGTAAGAGCTCGATTTGTGAGCGAAGTATGCATCAAAGGTATAATCTTTTATCCTTTCTTATGCTTTGAATTATGTTTTGCCGTTAATTGCATTTATTATGGGTGCGGGTCTTGGCGGGTTTCATTCCGCGTAGTGTGGGTCACTACGAAACCCAACAGCGGTATCGGAGCCACGCTCCTTTCAAATTTTGCAATTATTGTTTAATTAAGGTGTTTTAAAGTAAAATTTAATTTCTAGTTTTGCTTTTCTAATTAGATTAGAAGCTCGCTTTAAATAATTTTAAAACTCGTATTTTTTATCGATTTGGCTGTCAAACCCAGATTTTGGCTCAAAAAAGTGATTTTTGGGTGGAATCGACATTCTGAAACAGATTCAACCCTCTTTGAAAACTGTCCAGAAGCCAAATTCGAACCAGAAACCCATGTTTTTGGGGTTTTTTCGTTTTTCAACGAAAATTTTAAATCTTTTTAAGCCTTGATTAATGCAAGCATTACAAGGTTAGATTAAATGCATTATTACATCCCTAATCTACTATTATTTTAATTATCCTTAAGCATAATTATGGAGTTTTAATTAGTGCTTGAGTTGATATGCTATTTTTCACATAAACTTGTTTTTTTCAATATTATGCAAATAAATTGCATTAATGCGTGAATGTTTGATGTGAATGTGTAATTTTATGTTCCCAAGTATGTTAAAGTTCTAATCTTTAAAGGTTTAAATGATTGGAACTCTAACCCTAAATTCCATATTGAACAAAGTTTTGATTTTTTTATTTTTGGTTGATTAAAATCCATGAAGTTCAAATACTTGTGAGTAAAATTTTTATTAATCTTCATATTATTGGAAGATGTAATCTTGGTATTTTGCACAAGTATGACAGTTGGAAATTTTTTCTATCATTAGATGGTTAATTTATTTTTCTAACTCCCATTTGTCAAATCCATTATTAATTTGCATATTGGCTAAATTAATTATGGACATAGCTCTTTCAATTTTAAGCATTAAGAAAGACCTAAAATGTTCCAAAGTAATTTTGGAAAGTTAGGCGTGTGCACCGTTAAAATTGAATTTAATTAAGTTGGACTTGTTTTATTTTCAATTTTGCCCTAAATTATTTCTAAAAATAAATTTAGATTAATTTTACGTCACACGTAAATCGAGATCAAAATCCCGAGACAAATGCACGCAAATCGAGGCAAAAAACCCTAAGCATCACCAAGGCCAGCCGGGCTGCTCAGCAGCCCGCATGTAGGCTCTAGGGTGCTCACAGGGGGCCAAGCCATGATACTGCTGTGCGATGCGTCCGAGGGCTGCTGTTGCGAGATGCGTGTGCTGGGTGCATGGGCCTTAGGCTGCTGGCGTGCTTATGCTGCTGTTGGGCAGCGAGGCAGCAAGCCCCAGCCAGCCAGCCCACTGCTGCCTGCGCCAGCAAGCAGCTAGCATGCATAGCATGCCTAGCGTGCTACTAGTGCTAATTAGCAAAGCAAGCTGCGCTAGGCGTGCCTGCTAGCAACCAGCACCACACGCAAACTAGGCTTCCTAGCAACCACGGTGCACAGCTCTCTAGGATCCAAGTGAGCGGTTTTGGCTTATTCGAGTTATATAATTTTACGAAAATTTTTCCGTTTAAAATTATTTATGTAAATTATTTTAACGAGGTTGGACCTCGATTTTTCCGGTTTTGCAAAATTTTTGATTTTGACAAATTTGGGTTAGCTGGCTTAATTAATTGGATTAATTAAATATGGATGCTGAATTAGTGGGAGCTTAGTTGATTACATGTGCAATTTGCTTTAAGAAATAATGGATTAAACAACTTTGACTAGTTTTAATTAGGCGCGTTAATCGGATTAACCACCTAAGTTAGTTACTAGTTTTGCGTGTTTGATTGTGTATTTCGTAAAATGCATGGGCCATTCACAAATAGTGAATGGGTGAATGGAAGAATGTTTTCAAATTAGGTTATTGAAAATGGCAACGGGTAGGACCCGACTGGGATAGAAAATACGGATTGCGTTCCGTTGTGTATTTTTGTAAATCTTGTTTGGTTTCGTAGTGACCCGACACTACGCGGAAGGAAACCCACCAAGACCCGCCCCTTAATTAAAACAATTAACAAGCATATTAAACTTAATCAAACAAGATTAAGAATAACAATTATACCTTTGTTGCGTGCTTCGCTCCCAAAGAGCTCTTACTTCAAAAGTCTTGAAGGTTAGTCAAGACCCGGACAAAACAACTATGAGTTTTACGAATCAAAGGTTTACTCTTAATTAGAGTTGCCTTTTTAATTCCACTCAAGGTTGTTCATTACCCAATACCCAAGTTTGGTATTTATAGGGAAATGAACCCTTGAGTTTCATTCCCCAACCAATGTGGGAGAATGAATAATTTGCTAATTAATTTATTTCTAAAATAAATCAATAAATAAATTCAATGACAATGCAACAAGAGTGAAGGGGAGAGAGAAGGTTAGGTGAGGACCATAAAGGGGTGGGGGGGACCATTACCTTGCTCCCAAAGGCTTTCCCAAAGCCTTGGTCCCCACCCTCACAAAACCGCCTCAACTAAAAGGGCTGCTGGGCTGCTGCCAGCTAGCACGCCAGCTAGCAGTGCCAGCCAGCCCAGCCAGCTAGCACCAAGCTGCCCAGCAGTCTCGCATGCTTGGTGGTGGTGCGTGCCAGTGCTAAGCGCTGGTGCGTGCTGGCGCTGGTGCGTGCTGGCGTTGGTGCTGGCGCAGGTACTGGCCCTCGCATCCCACGCACCACACGCATCATCGCTACACCCTTTCGCACATGCTCGCACACCCAGCATGCGTGCTGCTAGCGAGCCACGCATGCTGGCGCCCTTTTCCTCGCCAGCCACACGCACCATCCTCGCAGCATCCCTCGCATATGCACTAGCTACGCACCATGCGCACTAGTCATGCACAACGTGCATTAGCCTCGCACCACACGCACACCCACGGACACAGCAGCCTTGGTGCGTGGTGATGCTAGGCTGCTGTGCGTGGCCTAGCAATATGCTGGCGTCCAGGCCCTCGCACATGCATGGTGCGCCGCTTGGTGCTGCCATGCGAAGGTGAGCACACAAGCCAGCATGTATGCTGCGATGGGCTGCTTGGTGCGCCTGGTGCCTGCGATGGCAGCGATGGTGCCTAGGCATCATGCTAGCACGCTGCTAGATGCGATGGTGCTCCTAGCGCTTGTGATGCTTGCGATAGGCAGCGATGGTGCGCCTAGCACACCTAGTGTGCTTAGGCTTGCGCCTAGCCATGCTAGGTGCATGCTTAGCTTGAACTAGCCTAGCATCCACATGGCTAGGCCAGTGTGGTTCTAGGGCTATGTTCATACTTGTTGCTTTGTGATTTTGCGACGCTCGGTCTCGACGCTCTAGGCTCGATATCCGACGTCAGTATTCGTAAAACTCTGCTGACTCATTAAATCCTTTCGGATTAATTCGTCGTCTCGGATCGGTGATTCAATTGGGTTCGACCCGAAGGGTTCAGTTAAGATTAAGCTGTAACATCAATTGTACATTGATATTACTGATCGGAAGCGGCCTCCACCTAGGCATTCCGATCACTTGACCTTACTAAAGTATTAGCTCTGTAATAATTGTGAACCCTCTATCGGAAGAATACACTTGTTGGAAGGACACTATTCCTTTCAATCTCCCACTTGTCCTTCCGGACAAGTGTGGATAAAGTGTTTAACCCATTTCCTATGTCACTTAATGTTTCTTCGTGAACTATAAGGTAAGATTCTTTGTCATCCTTATTACGTTCAGAAGTGTTTCTCGATCTCCAAGTTCGACTGTTAGTAAGCAGATGATTTCTAAACTCCATTTGAGCACGGCCATGCATTTTCACAGTCTCGGTCTTCGAGCGGCCTTGTAAACAACAAATCGTTTTCCCTATTGTTAGTAAGGGGACAATCCTAGTCTTGTATTGTAAGTTCCTCTTACTAAGAGGACATAGTCTCCTGGGTGTTCCCGTTATGATCCCCAGTTACGACAGACGTTAGGAACATCAAAGATTCTAGTACTCAAACAAGAAAACTTCACAATACTCATGGTCGGAGGAAACAAGTTCCGATAGTGATAATGAGAAATGTACTTATGACAAAATTTAAAATTTCTTAAAGTACTCTCATAGGTCTTATCCAGTACAGTTCCAAACTGTGCCTGTGCAAATGATTTATGACTGTCACGTCCTCGTAGCACAAGAAACGGTGCTGTAAATCATACTACACACTAATCTGTGGCAGTCATCAATCGTCCATCCGTTAGATGACCTCGATTAGGGACAATTTTCGATTTAAATATTCAATGTTCACTTAACATGTGTTTCTTTATCCAAGACATGGTCTTGATTGTAACACCCCCAAATCTCTCTCTACGTAAATTGTAGAAAAATACGTATAAATACCGTAGAGATAGGTTTGGGCGTATTACCGCCGCGTATAACGCAAGACTTATACAAAAATACTTTTGCAGCGGAAAACTTTATTCTTTATTAAATAACCATAATAAAATTCATTCATAATTCGTGACACAAAAATGACTCAAAATTTTCCTAGCTAGGTGAAATTTCCTATGGACTCCCGTATGCATCAATCAATTTCCACCTGAAAAATTCACCTGTTTACCATAAATGATAAACAGGGCAAAGCCAAAACAAAAGCACGTATTAGCAAGTATGCTAAGTAAGTCATGTGTAAGATAAGTAAAATGTAATTTAAATCATTTACGTTTAATTGATAAAAGAATTACCAATGCCATATTCAAATAGAACTTTTTCAATCCAATTCTTTTAATACGAATTAAAACTCAATCGATTCATTCCAACCAATTCCTCACTAAGTGTGCACACACCCCAAGTGGTTTACTTTATAATCAAAGGCCAAACTTGAGGAAAGACTAGGTCATGCAAAGTCCATAGTCTTCTCTAAACCATTCCCTAAGTGGGATTCAACATATCGATTGATTTGTTTAAAAACTCTTCTTTAAAAAAAATCCATCACACTTACATAACTTGCAAATCATTTCCAATAAGTTCCAATCACAATTTAAGGCCCTTTTGATTTAAATCCAAATCATTTAATTCAATCCGACACAATTTCATAATTTAATACGGAACATAATATCATAAATTCATACGAAACATAAAACACAATTTAATACGGAATGTAATAAAATATGATTTGATACGGAACATAATAATTTATATTCTCATAATAAATCATAGTTTTATACGGAACATGAATTATAGTTTCACAAATAAAGTTTCATACGGGATTAATTATAATTTCATACGATCATAAAATGTAGTTTCATAATCAACTTTCGAAGGTATCAAACCACATAACGTACCTTGATCAATCACAAGTGATTCACAACTACTTCTCTAAATCACGAACATCCTACACATAATTATAACCTTAATTAATATAAGGTTATCAAATAAACACAACAATTTAATTAAACTACCCTATATGTGCATGAATTAATTATCATTATATTAAATAATTTTCTGTTTATAATTTTAAGAATTTTCTGTTTTTATAAAATTAATTTGTATTAGAAATAATATTTAGGAAAATGATTAGTAATATAAATAAGATTAAGGGAAAGGAGGGATTAAAGGATGGTGGAAGAACCAATGCAAGGGAGGAGCAAGGGTGGCTGCTGGTGGCTGGAGTGACGCCTGCTGGTGGCTGCCGGCAGTAGGTGGTCGCCGGAGGTGGTGGCCGGAAATTTTGAGGGGAAGGAGAGAAGAAACCGTGAGAACAATGGGAAGAAGAAGAGAATTCTTGAGGTTTTTGGTGTGATTTTGGGGTGTAGGTATTTAGGGGATGGGTTTATGGCATTTTAGGGTTTATAATTTATGGAAGTTTTTTATCATGAAATTCCTTTTGGTAGTTTTTAAGCTTGGAGTGCAAGGATGACATAGAATAAAATATTTTTAGGTTTAAGAATGGAAGTAAAGAAATTTAAAGATTTTATTTTTAATTAAATAATTTAAAATCTTTGTAGAAAAACCATGAATGGCCGAAAATATTGAGCAAAATATTACTCAATATTTTCGGACCTATCATGTTAGTTTAAGGATTTTATAAAATAATTTATTTGTCAAAAACTAAAGATTTAATAAGAATAAAATCAATTTTTCTTGCTAGATTATTAGGGTGGCCGAATTTGGACAATACTAAGGTATAAAAATCAGATTTTTAATTAAATAAAGTTTAAAATATTTTTTGATAAATTTTGGAAATCATTTTATTTCATAAAAATAATTAATTTAGCAAATAATTAATAAAAAACAGATTTTTAATGTATAAAAATCAGAAAATATGCTTCATTAGTTTAGGAATTAACTTTATTTTTTGAAAATACTTTTATTTAGAGAAAAATCAGATTTTTAATTAAAAAAAATTCGAAAATGATATTTATTTAGTTTTAGGAAATTAATTTCATTTCATGAAAATAATTAGTTTAACAAGATATTAAGTAAAATTGGATTTTATTGGGAAAATCCGAAATTATATTTACAAAAATCATATTTTTAAATTCGAAAATGCCTCTAATTTTATCAATTAATATAGTTTTGTTTTATTATTTATTTAATTAAAATACTATTTATAAAATTTTTAGTTTATCCATTTAATTAAAATAAATAATTTAGGCGCCAAAATTCAAATATCATTTTGGCTCCAAAACTGAAATACTCTTAAGTTAGAATATACGTCGAAAATACGAGACTAAATACTCTTTAATTTAGAAAATGCCTTTCAAAAATACGGGGTATTAAAGTCTACCCCCCTTAAAAGAAGTTTCGACCCGAAACTATGCAGAGTGATGAGGAAAGTAGAAAGAATTTCTTCTTTGAAAATAGCTTTTAGTTAATTAATTTCATGCACATGCTAAACATTCTAACTAGACACAGGCTATTGCTAACTTAGAGGGTTGGGAACAGGTGCGCGCGAAACTCTATCGCATTCTACCCCCCTTAAAAGAGTTACGCCCCCGTAACTCGACTACTAACCTCCAAAAACAGATCTTGGTAGCGTTTCCGCATCTCGGCTTCGGCTTCCCATGTTGCTTCCTCAACCTTGTGATTGGTCCATAACACTTTCACAATTCTCACATCTTTGTTTCTTGTGCTCCTGACTTTAGTATCCAAGATTTTGACAGGTCTTTCTTCAAAAGTCAGATTTTCGTCCATTTGTATGTTCTCGGGTTGTAGTACGTGAGTCGCATCAGGTACATACTTTCGAAGTTAGCTCACATGAAATACGTTATGGACCTTTTCTAGCTCATTGGGTAAGTTCAACCTGTATGCCACCTTTTCGATCCGTTGGGTAATTTCGTATGGTCCGATGTATTTTGGACTCAATTTTCCTCTTTTCCCAAATCTCATAACCCCCTTCATAGGTGACACTTTCAACAACACTTTCTCTCCTACTTGATATTCTTCTTCTCTTCTTTTCGAATAAGCATAGCTTCTTTGCCTATCTTGGGTTGCTTTCATCTTTTTTTGTATCAATTTTACTTGTTTAACCATGTCTTCAATCATATCCGGTCCAAGTACCATCGTTTCACTGATATCACTCCAACAGACTGGGCTTCTACATCTCCTCCCGTATAGGGCTTCGAATGGTGCCATCCCGATACTTGCATGGTAACTATTGTTGTAGGAGAACTCAATCAAATCCAGGTGGTCTTCCCACAATCCTTGATATTCCATTACACATGCCCTGAACATATCTTCCAATGTTTGGATGGTCCTCTCGGTTTGTCCGTCAGTGGCAGGGTGGAACGCCGTGCTCATTAGTAGTTTTGTCTCCATTGCTTTTTGCACACTTTGCCAAAAGTTAGATAGGAATCTTGAATCCCTGTCTGACACAATGTCGCTTGGAACCCCATGGTACTTGACTACATACTTAACATAGGCTTTTCCCAATTGCTCCATGGACCAAGTATTTTTCATGGGTATAAAGACCGTTGTTTTCGTCAATCGATCCACAATTACCCAAATGGTGTCATTTCTGCCCGAGTTTTGGGTAATGCCCCAACGAAATCCATAGAGATGGAATCCCACTTCCAACTAGGCAGTTCTAATGATTAGACCTTCCCTTGTGGCCTGCGATGTTCAATCTTTACTTTCTGACATGTCAGACATTTAGCCACAAATTCTGCAACCTCTCTCTTCATATTGGGCCACCAAAACATTTTCTTCATGTCCTTATACAATTTGTCCCCTCCAGGATGCATTGAATAAGGAGAACTATGAGCTTCTTCCATCAAACTTTGCTTAATGTCTCCACGGTGCTGTGGGACGCACCATCTTCCCTTAAAACGAAGTCCACCATCTTCATCAATGGTGAAATCCGATACCTGCCCTTCACTCATTTTCTCTTTTATATTTTTCAACTTTTCATCCTCCGACTGATTGTTCTTAATTTCCTCGAAAATCGACGGTCGAATAATCAAAGCGTTCAACATCCGACTGACTTCTCCTTGCTCTACCAGCTCCAAACACATCTTTTGGAACTCGATACACAGTTGGTCCGGCAATATCATCGCATATATCGAGTGTCTTGACTTCCTACTTAAGGCGTCGGCCACTACATTAGCCTTACCCTCATGGTACTGGATTAGCAGCTCATAATCCTTGATGAATTCTAACCACCTTCTTTGTCTATTGTTCAATTCCTTTTGGGTGAAGATATATTTTAGGCTCTTATGATCGGTGAAAATTTTACAAGTTACTCCATACAAGTAATGCCTCCAAATCTTCAAAGCAAACACTATGGCAGCAAGTTCCAAGTCATGCATTGGATAATTCTGCTCATATGTCTTCAGCTGTCTTGAGGCATAAGCAATAACTCTTCTAGATTGCATTAAAACACATCCTAACCCAAACTTTGATGCATCGCTGTACACTTCATACTCTTTGCTTTCATCAGGTAATGCTAACACAGGGGCTGATGTCAGTTTTTCTTTTAGGGTTTGAAATGCCTCTTCACACTCAGGAGACCAAATGAACTTACATTCCTTTTTCATCAAGTTGGTCATTGGTCTTGCTATTTTCGAAAAGTCCTTTATAAACCTCCGATAATACCCGGCCAATCCCAGGAAACTCCTCACCTTTGACACATCTTTGGGGCTGGCCACTCCAGTACAGCTTGGACCTTAGCTGGGTCAACCGAGACTCCTTCCTTAGAGATTACATGCCCCAAAAAGGCGACTTTCTCTAACCAGAACTCACACTTAGAGAGTTTGGCATATAACTGATGCTCCCTTAGTAACTCTAACACTTTCCTCAAATGGTCTTCATGGTCCTCCTTACTACTCGAGTAAACCAGAATGTCACCAATGAATACCACTACAAACTTGTCCAAATAGGGTCGTAAGATTCGATGCATCAGACCCATGAACACTGCCGGCGTGTTTGTCAACCCAAACGGCATTACTGTGAACTCATAATGGCCATAACGGGTCCTGAAAGCAGTCTTAGGAATATCTTGCTCTGCAATCCTTAACTGGTGATAACCCGACCTCAAATCTATTTTCGAGAATGTTCCTGCTCCCTTTAATTGGTCAAATAAATCATTGATCCGGGGTAATGGGTATTTGTTCTTGATGGTGACATTATTCAACTCACGGTAATCAATGCATAACCGTAAACTCCCGTCCTTTTTCTTCACAAACAATACTGGAGCTCCCCAGGGTGAGGAACTGGGTCTAATGTATCCCTTTTCAAGCAAATCTTCCAATTGGGCCTTTAGCTCTTTCATTTCAGCTGGGGCCATTCTGTATGGAGCCTTGGAAATAGGTCCAGTTCCAGGAACCAAGTCAATCGTGAATTCCACATCTCTTTCTGGTGGCATGCCTGGTATTTCATCGGGAAATACATCGGGAAATTCTTCCACAACAGTAACTTTGTATCACTCTTCCCTTCTTCACCCCTTATCTCTTAGAGGCTACACATGAATAACGGATACCCTTTCTTGAGGCACTTCTGAAGTTGTAAAGCCGAAATAATCCTTATTCCTTGACTTTTCTCTTCCTTCCTATAAGTCACCCTGGTCTTTGCTGGGCCATAGAGCGTGACATTTTGTGCTGAACAATCTATCTGAGCTTTGTACTTTCCCAACTAGTCCATTCCCACAATCACATCGAGGTCTTTGAGATCGAACTCAATTAGGTCCGATGGAAACTCTACTTCAGAAATAGTTAGGGGTACATTCCTAAAAAGTCTAGAACACTCCCTAACTTCCTCCGTTGGAATAGCTACATCCAAGGAGACTGACTCTGGACTTTCTAACTGGAGACTTTCTATTACTGTCTTAGAACATAAAAGAGTGCGATGCACCCGAATCAAATAAAACTTTCACAGATAAAGAACGTATAAGAAAAGTGCCAATTACCACATTACTGGAAGTCTCAGCTTCACGGCTATTCATTACGAAAATCCGTCCCTTAGAAGTGTTTCCACCATTGCTGATTCCAGTGTTCTGGGCAGGTCCGCTAGATTGAGGGGGTTTTGGGGGATTCCGTCCATCCTGAACCTTTCCATTCTTCAAATCTGCTTCCTTTTTGAAAACACTCGTACTCTCGGTATCCCAATTTTTGGCAGTATCGGCATGTCACTTTATTGCCTGCGCAGTCCTTCCCCGGGTGGTCCTTCTCACATCTCTTACAGAAATAACTTCTCTTGTTTCTCTCCTTGCTCTCTCTATTCTCACCACCATGGTTTGAAATTCTCCGAAAATTCCCTTTAAAGTTCCTCTTATCCCCATGATTCCCATTCCCAAAACTCGCATGGTTCTTGGGCCTCTTATCGCTCCCTAGGGGCTGATCATTGGACTTTCTTTTCTCCCCAAACATGCTTCGTAGCTCTCTTCCCTTGATCCCATACAAATGGGCGGCTCGGCCATACACCTCATCTAGACTCTCAAAGGTTGCCCCACCCAGGTTTCCTTACAGATTTCAAGTTAACCCCTGCTCGAACCTTTGTGCTTTGATAGCCTCTGTTGGTACTACTTCTGGTGCAAACCTCATCAACTCTAAGAACTTAGAATAGTACTCACTCACAGTCATAGTTCCCATCCTTAAGTTAGTGAAATCCAAACATTTCTGTTTCCTCAAATGATCAGGATAGAACTTTTTCCTCAAAGCTACCTTGAAATCCTCCCAGCCAAAATTAGGGTCTACCATCAATTCTTCTTTCTTTTGGGTCCACCATAAGTCAGCTTCTTCCTTTAAGTAGTATACAACATTATTAATCTTCATATTGTCTGGACAGTTGATTGCATCAAACAACTTATCAAATTCTCGGATCCAGTTTTCAAGACTAGCTGGGTCCTCTTTTCCTAAGAAAAAGGGTGGTTTGGCTGCAGCTACACTCTTAAAGACTTCACCAAAAGTATCCCCCTTTCCTGAACCCTTCCCTTGGTTTGCTACTTGGGTAATGTTTTCAGCAAGATCGGTTAGTTTCTTAAGGACCTTGCCCATATTGGAACCAGCTTTCTTATTCTTTAACTTTAAAGACATATTTCCTGATGTTCACATTTGAGAGAAAGAAGAAAGAAAAAAAATAATTAAAATTTATTCATATACATAAACATAGAAGAAATCAAGCAAATACTTTATTATTCTTAATTAATATTCGAGTACACTTTATTATGCATATAATTTATCGAAACAATCATAACATAAATAATTTGATTGATCACTCCTCTTCTACTGGGTCAAACTCTTGATCTTCATTGTTAGTCTTCTTGTTACCATTGGGCTCCTTCAAGTAGGTTGGTACATAGTCACTGTAGTTTGGGGTTTGGCCTGACTTTGTAATTGGGTTTCCTTGAGGGTTTGGGTTATTGGGTTGTGGAGGAGGTGAAGAGTTGGAGCTAGAAGATGATGAGAAGTCATGGACTCTAGGTCTTTTTAGAATTCGGGCTTTTGTTTGAGGTTTTGGATGTTCACGTGGTATAGGTACATTGTATTGAGAAAAGTGGGAAGGATGAGGGTAGTTCTTACGCCGTCCAAGTGGTGGAATGGATTCATCATTAGAAGAGTCAAAGTCTCCCTCATACTTTGGGTAAGAGAAAGGAAGTTGAGCATTTAGATAACGGAGTTGGTCAACCTCTCTTAATGTGTGGTGAGGGGTAAGTTTAGGTGGCTTGACGGACTTCCTCTTAGGTTCATAGTTACGCTCCAAATAGTGTAGGTCATTCTTGAAATGGGTCAAGGTGGCTAGCCATTTTTCCTTCATGGTGATGCCTCTCATTCCAAAGCCCATCCTCCTTAATCACATCCCCATACTTCTCAAGTAGAGGGTAGTACTTCTTAATCTTGGGTAAGTGGGCTAATGCCAACAAAACTAGCCAAGGAGGTTGAGTAAAAACTTCAAGGTTGTACTTCTCATAATAGTGTAGAGTTAATACTGTTATTTCAGTCACAAAGTCGCTAACACTGATTGCATCAGTTTTCAAGTAGTGAATGTTAAAGTACTTCTTCCTAATATCATCCAACATCTATTTAGAAAACAATAATTCAATAATTATTCATACCAATGTTCACAAACATATAAGTTTAACATATATGAGCCACATATATACTCCAAAATCATGTCCATGGACTTCTTCAAAAATTCATAATATACTTATCTTATATGCACACATAGTCTTTGAAACTTAAAAAAATTTCAATTCATTTTCTTTTGAAATTAATAATGTACTTGACTCATGATATAGGATGGTCGAGCCCGCGTCTCCTTGGTAAGTTACCCACAGCGTCGGGGAGAGCCTTGCCTAGATAGAGAGGCGTACCCATTATAGGCCTCGTTATGAGAACCCGAGCATCCTTTTCTCAATCATCTTTCCAAAGAAGAAAATAGGGTTTTTTTTTTGTTTATTGTTTAAAAAAAATGCGAAACTCTATCCTATATACCCATCTTAAGTCTACCCATCCAATTTATTTATTTCAACTTTTAATCTTGTTTTAAGACCCGACAAACTGATACCACTTTGTAACACCCTCAAATCTCCCTCTACGTAAATTGTAGAAAAATACGCATAAATACCGTAGAGATAGGTTTGGGCGTATTACCGCCGCGTATAACGCAAGGCTTATACAAAAATACTTTTGCAGCGGAAAACTTTATTCTTTATTAAATAACCATAATAAAAATTCATTCATAATTCGTGACACAAAAATGACTCAAACTTTTCCTAGCTAGGTGAAATTTCCTGTGGACTCCCGTATGCATCAATCAATTTCCACCTGAAAAATTCACCTGTTTACCATAAATGATAAACAGGGCAAAGCCAAAACAAAAGCAAGTATTAGCAAGTATGCTAAGTAAGTCATGTGTAAGAGAAGTAAAACGTAATTTAAATCATTTACGTTTAATTAATAAAAGAATTACCAATGCCGTATTCAAATAGAAATTTTTCAATCCAATTCTTTTAATACGAATTAAAACTCAATCGATTCATTCCAACCAATTCCTCACTAAGTGTGCACACCCCCCAAGTGGTTTACTTTATAATCAAAGGCCAAACTTGAGGAAAGACTAGGTCATGCAAAGTCCATAGTCTTCTTTAAACCATTCCCTAAGTGGGATTCAACATATCGATTGATTTGTTTAACAACTCTTCTTTAAAAAAATCCATCACACTTACATAACTTGCAAATCATTTCCAATAATTTCCAATCACAATTTAAGGCCCTTTTGATTTAAATCCAAATCATTTAATTCAATCCGACACAATTTCATAATTTAATACGGAACATAATATCATAAATTCATACGAAACATAAAACACGATTTAATACGGAATGTAATAAAATATGATTTGATACGGAACATAATAATATCATAACCCTGTTTTGAATATTTTCGTAAATCGAATGGATTCATTGTTTAATTCTAAACCACAATTAAATAGTAATGGAGTGAATGATAATTTTGCACAAAATTAATTACTCCATAAATGTATGGTTTCATTATAGTGTCTTACATTAAACATCCTATTTAATTAAAACACATGTACAGGGAATTTCAAAGCCAGTCTCAAACATGCTTGATTCCCATCACCTCAATGTGCTTGTTGTGTTTCACTTGAGGCAGCGGTTTAGTCAAAGGATCGGCTACATTATCATCTGTGCCAATCTTACAAATTCTGATTTCACCTTCGGATTTTCATTCCCTTATCATGTGAAATCGCCTTTGCACGTGTTTGACCTTCTGGTGCTCTCTCGGATCCCTGGCCTGAGCGATAGCTCCATTGTTATCATAATAGAGGTCTATTAGCCCCTTGATTGAGGGTACAACACCAAGTTTGCTAATGAACTTGCGAATCCAAACAACTTCCTTGGCAGCTTCTGAAGCGGCCAAGTACTCGGCTTCAGTTGTAGAGTCTGCAGTGGTGCTCTGCTTGGCACTCTTCCAGTTAAACGCTCCTCTATTCAGGAAGGCTGTTTTGACATCTGTTTTGGGGTTTTTGGATGTGTCCTGCGAGAGAGTTACAATTCCAAGAATGCCCTTCAGCCGCCTGTACCTGCAAAACCACGAAGACTCCGGTTGGGTGGAGCTCCGCCTCCGACGATCAAGTCAGTTACGTACAGGAGGAAGATAATGAGTAAAATAGTGAAATTACTTCTCGCGTAATGGGAGAATTCCGCAATTAATATTGCTCGGTTTTGGTGTAAGTGTATTCAATTTTCTTGAATGTATTTATGAATGTAATGAATTCAATGTATTGAATGCCCCATTAATGAGGATTCTCCCACTATTTATAGTGGGGAGACTTGGTTCCCCATTTAGGGTTTCTAGGACACGTGTCAGCAGGGGATTGGAGCCTTGCTGACCAATGGCGAAGTGCCACATGTTGCTCGGCCATTGGGCCACGTAGCTGGGGTATTTTAACCCCAAACATTTGCCCCTCTCAGGTGCTGACGTGGCAAGGTGCCACGTGGCACCTAAGAAGAGAGCTAACGCATGCAAAAATTATTTTATTTATTTTATTTATTTTTTTTATTTTTTTTTTTGGCATTGCAACCCCTTCGAATCTAACTGAAGGAGGAGGGAAAAGCAGAAGGGGAAGGGTCGCGTCCCTTCGCCTTCTGAGGCAACCCCTATAAATAGGGGAAGAAGCATATAGGAGCTCATTTACAAACTTCGTGAATTTTCTTGAATTTTGAGAGCATCCGGCATTTGAGAGCATCCGGTACTTGAAATTTAGAGCACCTGGATATTTGATAATTTTTTGAGCAGCCGGTTTTCAGACCACCTGTAAGGTAGCAAGCAAGCAAAAGTTTTTCGTGAGGGTACCTCAGAGAACCCAGCCGGTCTTCAAACCGTCTGTGTCTTCGCAAGCATCCCCAAGAAATTTCTTGAGGTTTCAACTCTCTTCTAGAATAGGTACCGTCTCTATTCCTTCTTGCTTTTCCATGTATTTCCGTTTGCGTCTTTTGCTTGCATTTTTGTTTATAAGTCCCATAGGTAGATGGACCCTTTATACCCATACCCGGAACATAGTTGTGAACTCAGCCGGTCAATTAGTACGATTAAGTCTAGAACTGGATTTGCCGCCTCTGGTCTTTGAAATTTCCCCTTTTCAACGCCTGTATCGATCGACTCCGTGTCTGTGCAGGATACAATGGCCAGAATTAGGGGAACAACTATGGACCCCAATTACAGAGGCGGAAACTCAAATGAGTTATCGCTTGAGAGACAAGGCCCAGATGAGGCGGCTCAAGAACCATCCGGCGGCACCCCCGCCACCCCAAGCGTTAGTATTCTAGGCTCCTACAACGAGGAGACCTCTCCGGCTCAGGAGGCTGAGCAGCCAGGAACTGCCAATGAGGGTCCCAACTCCCCATCCGGCTCTGATGACGGTCGGGTAGAAAGCAGTAGCTCCAGCTACTTGACCATGTCAGAAGATAGCGAGGAGGCGAAGAGGCCTTCGTGGCAAAGCCGAAACGACCCTCTCATGATCGCCGTCTCCTTGAAGGACCGCGCCCTCATGCGGTCTTCACTACAAGACTTTATTACCAAGCGACCGCTTGGTGGAGGGTACAAGCTGATCGTACCTGGCGAGTTTGGGACGGTTGTATGGGAGGATGACCAACCCAACGCTAACAGTTGGTTTGGGTGCTACGAAGCGGCTTTCCTAGCCGGTGTCCGCTTCCCCCTTCACAGCACAATTAAGGCCATACTTAGGGGGTATGACCTAGGTGTTTGGAAACTCACCCCGAATTCTTGGGTGAACATTTTAGGGTACATCGCCGCCTGTGATATGCAGGGTCTCAACCCCGGCTGGGAGGCGTTTGCCCATATGCACTATTTGAGCCGGAGCCCAGGCGGCTGGAGGGCCTGGTACAACTTGACAACTCACCGCCAATATATGATGACCTTGGACAAGCCGTCTAAATGGTCGGACTCGAAGAACTGGTTCTACCTGGTCAAAGCTCCGTCTAAGGAGGAGAACAAGGAGTACCGGACCTACAACCGGAAACCGGAGCTTTTAGGGCAGAAGTGTCGGCTGCCCCAGTTCCTGATAATGATAGGGTGGCTATTCTGGACTCCGGATTTTTTGAGCTGACCTCTTCCTCTCTCTCAACCGGAGAGATAATAAGGGTACCCAAGAACTGGGTGCCCAAACACGAATTTTTCAAGGACGAGTGCTTATTGTCCGCCTGTGGGCTTAGCAGCATGTTTAAGAGCAAAGGTTACGAACCCTAGCCGGTTAATTTGATGCCGGATGACCTTTTTCTCTTGATTGCAATGCAAAATTATCATGTCTCTAACCGGATGTATTTGGTTTTGCAGAAGAAGCTAAGAAGATACTACCCATCGCCATGACACCCGCAAAGAAGGCTTCAGATATCCGCAAGGAGAATCTGGAGAAGAAATTTGCCGCTTAGGCGGCTAAAAAGGTTAGCCCGCCTGACCATCTCTATGTGTTGGCTTTGATGTCGTTTTAGCTATTTATTCACCTGACCGTTTGAGGTTTTGTTTCAGGATGGGGATATTATTCCCCGCTCTCTGCAAAAACAGATCCGGCAACGGCCGTCTGTTGAAGAGCCTGCACTCAAGGTGTAGAGAACCGCTTCTACTGCCCGGGCTACAACCGGCGGTAAAACAATAAAGACCTCAAGCGGGTCTAACACTGAAACGGCCTCGAAAGAGGTCACTCCAATAAGGACCGCAACCGGTCCATCTTTTGCCGGAGGCCAAAAGGCTTCCCAAAAAGGTACTAACCCCTTCAACCTCACGTTGCTCGACCTACCCATGCGGGTAAAGTCATACTCCTCGTCGCAGCCGAAAGATTCTCCGATCAGCCGACTGTCCGTAGGCGGAGCATACGCAGCATTCTCACCGTATGTTTCTGGTGCAGATAACTCTCCACGTTGGCTGGATGCTGCTCAATACGCCCGGGCCATGCTGAAAGCCGTCCCCCGGGACGAGAAGGAGGCGATTCCTGGAATCAATACCTTCAATGCCGACCGGGTGATGGTCGACCTGGCCGATGTAAGTCAATGAGTACCCACCCGGCATTTAATTTGTGTTATACCCATCCGGTCTTTCTACTAATACCGGTTGTGTTGTTGTTGCAGGCACTGCTCCGCGTGGAAGGGCTTAAGAAGGCCTACATCCGCAAGCAGGAAGAGGTAAGAAGAGCCAAACGTTCTGCGGATGACGCACATAGAGTTGCTCACTATTCCATGATTGTGCTTGACTTAGAAACTAAAGCTATAATCATGCAACAGGCGGATCAGGTCAAGTCCCTCCAACAGGCCCTCAAAGAGTCGAAGACAAAAATAGAAAACCTCCAGGCGGCCCTGGATAACGCTGAAGATGAGCTGAAAAAGCACGAGGAGCCCCTCAAGCGTCTCGACCAGACGGAGAAGAGCAGCAAACGGCTGCAACTAGAGAATGACCGCCGGGTCAAGGAGGCTGCTGATGCTCAGCGAAACTTCCAGGCCACCCTAGAAGCTGATCAGAGTCGGCTCATTGAGGAGAATGAGCAGGACTGCGAAAACAGAATGAAGATGGCGTTCTCCATTATCCATCCGGGTATAGACTACAACGTTTGGGAGCTCGCCTACAAGTACGCAGACCTTGCCATTCTGGCTGAGGAGGAGGGCAAGCCGGGGCCTGAACCTTATGAGAAATGGGTTGAGGCGGAGTTCAAGCGGATGCAGGAGGAGGCGGCTGGCCACGAAGAGGCAGTCGAGGATGACGTTGCTCCCGGCTCCGTTCCCAACACAGACCCAACTCATCCGGAAGGGAGTCAGGCTCAGGGTAACTGGGTAACAGTGCAGCTAGAGTAGCAACAATATCCCGGCCTGCGCAGCGTGCATTATCTTGTAATAGATCAGGAAGGGTCGGCTTACTCTGCTGTTGTCTTTCACTTTGAATATTGATATTTTCACCGGCTGTGCCGGTTTATTCTGTAAACAATTTAATATTTTCACCGGCTGTGCCGGTTAATTCTGCTTTATTTCTACCGGATGATCCGGTTTTGAATGAATTTGCTTTTTTTCTTTTTGCTGCTTTGAATATCGCATTTTTCTTGCTTTGAATGAGTGTGTTTCCGCATGACTTGTTGGGGTTAGGATAGGTAATTTCCCCTTTATAGGAGGCTGGCATAGATGAAATGGTGTCAGGCGGCTATCCATATGTTATAGCGCAAATGCTAACGATTTAAGCTAAGTGCTAAGTGCCATCCGTAAAAACGAAAAGCAGCCGGTTTTTAAAGACTTGCCGGCAGACTTTTTGGAAAGACCTTTTCATAAGATTTAGGGTGTCAATTTGCTGGTTGGGCTTTTGCAAGAACACCTCTTCATAGATTATTGGCCTAAACCAAATGCTTGAGGCCTGCCTTTTCTTAGTCGATTAGGCGGCACTTTAAGTACCGGCTGTCTGTTTTGAGATCAGCCTTAAATGGCACTTGATCCAAAGAGGGGGCCGAATGCATGTTTGGGAATTCTAGCCCACGATTCTATGGTGTCATGGATCATTCAGGCGGGTAGGACCACCTGATTTTGATCACTAGAACAATTTTCCACCCGAATGGGAGATGTTCTCTTCGATGAATTCACCCGAATGGGTGTCACCGGATGATTCATTTGTTTTCAGAGCCGCTTGTGTGGGGCACAAGACATGGCGCATGGAAAATCGGTAAAGGGGGTCGCTTGTGTTAAGCACAAGACATGGCGCATGTAAGCATTATATGTAGTAAATCTTTCTCATTAATTATATAGAAATCTACAAAAACTATACAATTTCTAGAAGTAATACTTTTTGAGATTATCTACATTCCAGGTTCTAGGCAGCTTTCTACCGTTTGGGGTTTCCAGGCGGTATGTGCCATCTCGTACTTCTTCAAAGATCCGGTAGGGTCCCTCCCAATTTGGGGTCAGTTTGCCTTGTTCATTGGTCCTACCGGTTGCTTCCATTTTGCAAAGCACAAAATCTCCTACGTTCAGGGGCCGTTTGTGAACCCGCTTGTTGTAGGCTCTTGTCATTCTCAGGCGGTAAATCTCATAACGCAAGGCTGCGTCGCCCTTTCGCTCTGGGAGAGCATCCAGTGCTAGCCGCATGGCTTCCCAATTGGTCGTCTCATCATATAGCATGATGCGAAGTGTTGGCTCATAATGTTCAATGGGGAGCACCGCCTCAATGCCATATGTCATAAGAAATGGGGTTTCACCGGTTGCCCCTTTTTCAGTGGTCCTGATGGCCTAAAGGACATGAGGTAATTCCTCTGCCCATAGTCCACCGGCTCTTTCCACCTTCTTCTTTATACCGTCTGAGATCAGCTTATTGAAGGCCTCAACTTGCCTGTTTGCCTGAGGACGGCCAACGGATGCAAAACAATGGGAGATTCCTTGGTCCCCTAACCAGCTCTTGAGGACAGGCGTTTCAAATTGAGGTCCGTTGTCAAAGACCATAGACATTGGAACCCCAAACTGGGTGATGACATTTCTCCAAATGAAGGAGATCACGTCCTTTGTTTTTATGCCTTTGACCGCCTCTTTCAACCCATTTGGTGAAGTAATCCACTGCCACCAAAATATAACGGCGACCGCCTGATGCAGGCGCATACGGACCCAAAATGTCCATGCCCCACTTTGCGAACGGAACCGGGCTATGAATGGCTGTCAGATCAGTTGCCGGTCGATGTATCAACCGGGCGAACTTTTGGCATTTGTCACACCGTTTCACCAAATCCATGGCGTCTGCCTCAAGAGTGGGCCAAAAGTAACCCTGCCGTCTGGTTCTTCTTTCCAAGGACCTGCCGCCTATGTGTGAGGCACAAAAACCCGCGTGCAGATCCTCTAAAACATCTCTTCCCCTTTCAGGGGTTACACACTTTAGAAACGGCTGTAGATAACCCTTTCGGAGAAGTTCTTCATGATGCATAACGAAGCTCAGAGCACGCTTCTTGAGCGCCATTGCTTTAGAAGGGTCATCCGGTAAAGTATCGTCTTCCAAGTAACCCCGGATGGGGTCCATCCAAGTGGCACTTCAGTCCAGGGTACCTATGGGGTCATGATCAATGCTTCTTTTCTTAATGACTTCCCAAAAAACCGTCCTAGGTGCATCACAGGAGGCGAACGATGCCAATATGGAAAGGGCATCCGCCTGATTATTCTCGGACCGGGGCACCTAACTTAGATGAAATTCATCAAGTGACACGGCCTCTTCTCTGACCGCCTGTAGATATTTGATCATGGCCGGATGGGTGGCCTCGTAGTCACCATTGTACTGGCTAACGATCAATTGAGAGTCTGAGCAGGCGCTGATTTTTGTTGCCCCTGCTGCCTTACACATGCGGATACCGGCTAGCAGGGCTTTATACTCCGCCTCATTATTAGAGGCTTGGAATCGGAACCGTAGTGCATATTCAAACTTGTCCCCTTCTGGAGAATGGCATATAACGCCGTTCACGGTAGAGCTACCGTCTACGAATAACTTCCAAACCTAATCAGGATTTCCCAGTTGCACCGGTCTAGTCATTTCGACAATGAAGTCGGCAAACGCCTGACCTTTTACTGCCCGCCTGGGTTCAAAAGTTATCTCAAGGCTCTATATTTCAACAGCCCACTTGATCATTCTGCCGGATGACTCAATGGTGATCATTGGGCGCTTGAGCGGCTGGTCTGTATATACAATCACCGGTTGAGCTAAAAAGTAAGGCTTCAACCGTTTGACTACGACGAACAGGGCCAACCCAAATTTTTCGATCATGGGGTACTGGAGTTCAACATTCTTAAGTACATGGCTGATGAAATACACCGGGAGCTGCTTACCGTCTCGCTCAGCGAGGAGAACGGCACTAAGGGCATGATCAGAGACGGCTAGATACATGTAGAGGACCTCCCGGGGTAAGGGGCTCACTAGCCTTGGCAAAGAGTGCAAGTGTTGCTTTAGCTTCTGGAATTCCATTTCCACCTCTTCACCCCACTCAAATCTGGACCTCTTCCGGATGCCTTGGAAGAAATAGAGGCACTTGTCACCTGACCGGCTGAGAAATCTTCCCAACGCCGCCAGGCAACCGGTCAGTTTCTTGGCTTCTTTTACAGTGCGGGGAGACGCAAGTCAATGACCGCCTGTACTTTTTTCGGATTAGCCTCTATGCCCCTTTGGTCAATCAAGAATCCGAGAAACTTCCCAGACTCAACACCAAACACACACTTCTTTGGGTTAAGCATGACCCGGTGCCGCCTGAGTGTGGTGAATGTTTCTCGGAGGTCTAGTAGGTGATCCGTCTGTAGCTTGGATTTGACTATCATGTCATCAATGTACGCCTCTACATTCCTGCCAATCTGATTGATGA
Organism: Chenopodium quinoa; assembly: GCF_001683475.1. Taxonomy (NCBI): domain Eukaryota; kingdom Viridiplantae; phylum Streptophyta; class Magnoliopsida; order Caryophyllales; family Amaranthaceae; genus Chenopodium; species Chenopodium quinoa. Next base: position 38,020 of record NW_018742995.1, on the reverse strand, counting down.
AGACAGTGTTTATCATGCGCTGGAATGTAGCCAGTGCATTCTTTAACCCAAACGACATCACCTTGTAACAAAATAACCCCTGATCAGTGACGAAGACCGTCTTTTCTTGATCTTTTTTACATAGGGGTATTTGATGGAAACCTGAGTAGGCATCCATGAAACTCATCAGAGCATGACCGGCTGTAGAGTCGAACAGATTGTCGATCTTTGGAAGCGGGTAACTGTCCTTTGGGCATGCTCTGTTCAGATCTGTGTAGTCTACACACATCCGCCAGGTACCATTCGGCTTTTTTCACGAGGACAACGTTTGCTACCCAATCCGGGTAGTAGCATTGTCGGATGAACCCAGCATCTAACAGTTTTTTCACCTCAGCCGCTGCCGCCTGAGATCTCTCTTCACCGTGATCCCTCTTTTTCTGCCTGACCGACTTCTTTTTAGGATCCACGGCGAGCTTGTGGACAGCTAGATCCGGGCTGACGCCTCGCATCTCTTCCACTTCAAAGGCAAAGATGTCTTTGAATTCTTTTATAAGTTGGAGCAGGTCTGCTCCCAACCGTTCAAAAGCAACCGTCTAGGACGACGTCAATGCATTCACTAGCCGGCTGGGGTCGTTGATCATCTGACCTTTCCCCGGCTAGTGATTGCTATTTTTCTTGCTTGACGGGATCCGTCTGGCCCGCCTTTCTTTTCTTACCGGTTGCCCTTGGAGCCGGGACTGCTGTATTGCAGTTATCAAGATCTTTGGGCTTGCCGTCTCCGGCTGCCCCCATAGTAGGTCTGACGTCAGAGAGATAGCACTCCCTGGCCGTCCTCTGGTCCCCCTTAAGGGAACCGACTGCTCCATCGTCCTTTTCAAATTTGACAAGCATGAGAGAAGGAACGATGACAACCTTTTGACTCATTAGGGGTCGGACGGCCAAAAATCATGTTTTAGGCGGCGAGCTCTTCTACAACCAGGAATTTTATCACCATGTGGCGTCCTTCCCCCTTTTCACCCAGCCGGATGGGAAGATCTATGTTTCGTACCGGATGCACTACGCCTCCCCCAAAACCAACAAGCGAGTGGGGCGCCTGGTGCATGCTACTGGATTTGTACTTGAGCTTGGTCAAGCACTGATAACTGATTAGGTCAGACGAGCTCCCGGTATCTATTAAGATCCGGCCAACCCTCTAATTGGCAACTTTATATTCGATGACTATGGGGTCATCGTGGGGCCGCCTACCCTTGCCTCGGTCCTTTTCTGAAATAAGGACCTCAAGAAAGGTGTCTTTCGACGCCTAGATCTCCTCAACTGAGTTAACCAGCTTCCTAATGTTATCTTTGGTGCCCCTAATAGTGGGACCCCTTCTTGGACAGGGTGTTACCCTTGGCTTTGGGCAGATAAGACTTCAGAGCCCCCTCATCAGCCAGATGGTCTAATAGCCGCCTGAGGCTATAGTAACCATTAGTGTTATGGCCAACATCCTCATGGTACTGGCAGTATTTGCTTTTGTCCCGGCTGCCTACGGGGCTTTTCATCACAGCCGGTTTGTCGAGAGACATCCGTTCCTTGATCTCCATGAGGATGGAGGAGCAGTCCTTTGCGAACTCGTACTTGGGAACGTACGGTTCAGATTTCCGTTTGAGCTTCTGAGCCGGCTGACCAGAACGGTATGCCGCCCAGACCTCCTTTCTCTTCTTTTCTTCCTTTTTAGCCGGTTGTTGTTGTTGCCGGATGTCTCTTCTGTCGGATTTTTTTGGAATCCGACGGCTGCTTTACAGCAAAAAGCTCTGTCGCCTGTATATAAGCTTCAGCTTCCATCAACGCCTCTTGGAGGGTAGCTACCCTTTTCCAGACGAGGTCAAACTTGAAGGTTGATCCATCCTTCAGACCCTTAAAGAAGTCTGTGTAAGCAACTTCATCAGACAGTCTTTGAATCTAATTCTCATCAGATTGAACCGCCTGACATAGGACCGGAGCCCTTCTCTGTCACCCTGTTGTATTGCCCCCAGATCGAGGGTAGTCTTTTTGTCCGGGATGTTCATTGAGAAGTTTGACGTAAATAAGTACGCTAAGGTCTTGAAGCTGTTGATGCAGTCGGCTGGTAAGTTACCAAACCACCGTTGGGCAATGCCCTTCAGGGTAGCCGGGAAGCATTGGCACCAGACGGCATCATCCAACCCCTGTAGGTACATGAGGTTGGAATAGGCCATTAAATGATCTTCAGGGTTGGAGGTACCATCATAGGCCCCTACCAACACGTTTTTAATCTTAGCCGGCTGTGCCGCCTGGGTTATCTCAGGGGAGAACGCCGAGGGCTGTTCTACCAAGTTCAGCAGGCGCTGCTGCCAGTCCATGAGCTGGAACGGCTGCTGCACATTTCTGTCAAACGGACCCGTTTGGGTAAAAGGGGATCCACCCAGCCCATTCGGCGAACCAAATAGACCAGGTTGGATCACTTGGGGTCCAGACCGGGCGGATGGTTCGCCCGTCTGACTCCCTAGACTTGTTCCCGTACGCCTGTTAGAGGTGTCACGGGAACTGTCTAGAAAGGTCGACGTTGAAGCCGACGCAGACGCCAGACTTCTCTTTTCTTGGAGAAACGTCCGGGCGTCAAAGAATATCTTTTTTGAACCATCCGGCTGCAAGTGCCGGATGGGTTTTCTGGGTTCCGTTTGCGGGAAGCGGAGCCGGTTTTGATCGAACCTGAGGCCCTCCCCCTCCTTCGGCTTTGGATGAGGGGTAGGGACCCGGTCTTTGATTGCCTTCTTGTTAGAAGGCTTCTTGGCCGGCTAACTCTTCTTGGGAGTAGCTGACCGAATAAGGTTCTGGATCTCGCCTTTGAAACTATTCATGAAGGTCATGTGTTCGTTCCTTGTGACGGGAGCAGAGCCTTCTGCCACCTGTGCAGCTCCAACCGGGTTGCCGGCTAGGTTGCTTGGAGCAGCTTGGATGTTATCCCGTTCCTTCTTATCCCTGGAACGGGTGTGCTTTGTTCTGAAGGACCCGTCTGGGGCCACATAGGTGTCGAGTTCGTAATCATCACCGCTTTCATGGTCCGTCTGGACCTCAGGCTCGGTCGATGGCCGCTTGTCCTGATCCGGTGATACAGGGTTAGAAGTCATCTTAGAAGTACTCTCCCCACAGACGGCGCCAAATGTTTCGGGGTTTTTAGATGTGTCCTGCGGGAGAGTTACAATTCCAAGAATGCCCTTCAGCCGCCTGTACCTGCAAAACCACGAAGACTCCGGTTGGGTGGACCTCCGCCTCCGACCATCAAGTCAGTTACGTATAGGAGGAAGATAGTGCGTAAAATAGTGAAATTACTTCTCGCGTAATGGGAGAATTCCGCAATTAATATTACTCGGTTTTGGTGTAAGTGTATTCAATTTTCTTGAACGTATTTATGAATGTATTGAATTAAATGTATTGAATGCCCCATTAATGAGGATTCTCCCACTATTTATAGCGGGGAGACTTGGTTCCCCATTTAGGGTTTCTAAGACACGTGTCAGCAGGGGATTGGAGCCCTGCTGACCAATGGCGAGGTGCCACGTGTCGCTTGGCCATTGGGCCACGTGGCTGGGGTATTTTAACCCCAAACAACATCCATTTGCCATAGTACAATGCGGATTTTAGCATTGCAACTGGTGAAAAAGTTTCATCATAGTCAATCCTGTGGACTTGTCTATAACCTTTTGCCACCCGTCTAGCTTTGTATATTGATACATTTCCATCCTTGTCTGTCTTCACTTTGAAGATCCATTTGCAACCAATGGATGTATAACCCTCAGGCAAATTCACCAAGTCCCATACTTGATTTTCAGACATGGAGTCCATCTCGGATTTCATGGCCTCTTGCCATTTTGTAGAGTCGGGGCTCGTCATAGCTTTCTTGTATGCCGTCGGCTCATCACCATCCATGACTAGGATGTCCTGATCATCGGTTAAGACGATACCGAGGTATCTGTCTGGTTGAGATCTTTGCCGTTGCGACCTACGAAGGGTAATCGGTTGAGCATTTTCATTGTCTGTTTGACTCTGACCAATCTTCTTAGATAAATCCAAAGTATCTAGATTGTCAGTTTTGTCAGGTTGACATTGTTGCTCATCTTCTCGAACTTCGTCGAGTTCGATTTTCCTACCACTTGTCATTTTGGAAAGGTGATCCTTTTCCAAAAAGACACCATCACGAGCAACAAATACTTTGTTCTCGAATTTATTGTAGAAGTAATACCCTTTGGTTTCTTTTGGATATCCCACAAAGAAACACTTATCCGATTTGGGGTGAAGTTTGTCCGAAATTAATCGCTTGACATATGCTTCGCACCCCCAAATCTTGAGAAAAGACAACCTAGGAGGTTTCTTAGTCCATAATTCATACGGAGTCTTTTCAACAGCTTTTGACGGAGCTCTTTTCAGTGTTAGTGCTGCAGATTGTAGTGCATGTCCCCAGAAGGAGATAGAGAGTTCACTAAGACCCATCATTGATCGAACCATGTCTAACAAGGTTCGACTCCTCTGTTCGGACACTCCGTTCCATTGAGGAGTCCCGGGAGGTGTCAACTCTGAAAGAATGCCATTTTCTTTCAAGTGATCGTCGAATTCATGGCTCAAATATTCACCACCTCGATCCGATCGAAGTGCTTTAATTTTCTTGCCAAGTTGATTTTCAACTTCTTTCTGAAATTCTTTGAATTTATTCGACATTAAGTAGACATAGCCATATCTACTATAATCGTCGGTGAAAGTGATGAAATATCGGTAACCTTGTCTAGCGGGTGTGCTCATTGGTCCACATACATCCGTGTGTATTAGACCTAATAAGTCACTTGCCCTTTCTCCCAACTTGGAGAATCGTTGTTTTATCATCTTGCCTAATAAGCATCCTTCGAAATTTTCAAACGACTCTAAGTCGAATGAGTCAAGAACACCTTCTTGAAGAATTTTCTTGATGCGCTTGATGTTAATATGGCCAAGACGACAATGCCACAAGTAGGTTTGATTCGACTCAATGGTCTTAGCCCTTTTGGTAGTATTATCGATGTTATAAACCTGTTTGTCTAGGGAAAGCACATAAAGACCATTTTCTGAATGTGCCTTACCATATAAAACATTATCAAAATAAATAAAACAACTATTGTTTTTGATTTGAAATTCGAATCCCTTGGCGTCCAACGCCGATATTGAAATAATGTTTTTGTTCACTCTTGGAACATGATAGCAGTTTTCAAGTTCTAGAATAAGCCCTGAGTGCAAAGACAAACTGACAGTTCCAACGGAGACGGTAGACATCCTTGCTCCATTGCCGACTCGAAGCTCGACCACTCCCTTCTCTAGCCTCCTATTTATCCTTAGTCCCTGAGCATTGGAACAAAGGTGTGAGCCACATTCGGTATCTAATACCCATGATGTTTTGCAAGCGAATTTTAAGTCTATAACGAAAATACCTGATGAAGAAGAAACGTTGTCGTTCTTCTTATCTTCCTTGAATTTGAGGCAGTCCCGTTTCCAATGTCACTTCTTCTTGCAGTAGAAACATTCGGAATCAAATTTAAAAGAGGCTGCCTTTTTGTTCTTGCTGCCCGTGGCAGATTTTGACTTAGGCGGGAATTTCTTCTTCTTCCCTTTAAAGCTCTTCTTTTTGCCCGAACGTTTGAATGGCTTGCCCTTCCTCACCATGAGCATGTCATGCTTGCCCTCATCCTTGAGGGTTTGCTCGGCTTGCTTCAACATACCATGAAGCTCGGTGAGGGTTTTCTCCATACTATGCATGTTATAGTTCATTTTGAACTAATCATAGCCATTGTGAAGGGAGTGGAGAATGATGTTAATTGCCATTTCGGTTGAATACCCAGCATCAAGCCTTTCCATGTTCTCAAATAATCCAATCATTTTGAGGATATGCGGGTTGACTGGCTCTCCTTTATTGAGCTTGCTCTCAAGGATTTGCCTGTGGGTTTCGAACCTTTCAGTTCGGGCCTGCTCTTGAAACATATTCTGAAGCTCATAAATGATCTCAAAAGCCGTCTCCTTTTCAAATAAAGTCTTTTGAAGGTCCGAAGACATGGTGGACAACATGATGCATTTGACATCCCGATTGGCACTTTGCCATCGGTTAAGGGCAGCTTGAGTGACCTCCTCATCGGGAGCGTCGGGAATTTCCTCATCAAGGACGTATTCATTTTGCTCCTGCATTAGTACAATGCGGAGATTTCTTTGCCAATCAAGAAAGTTTGGCCCGCGCAACTTCTCCTTGTCGAGAATTGAGCGCAAAGAGAATTGGTTGTTGTTTGAGTTACTTGCAGACATGATTATACAGTTGAAAGAATTTGAAGTGAAAAACCTTTCATAAATCAATAAGTTGAAATTTAAAACGTTCATGCATATATTCAATCTTATTGAGCATTTCATCCACGCATTTAAAATTGTCCCTTATGGGCGAGAATAAAATGATTCCGAGATCCCAAAGATAAAGAAATGGCTAAGCATGCTTTGGCTTGTCTTAATCATTAAATATCTTAAGGTAAGCAATCTAATTGCTAATAGCTCCAAGCTACTCTCAGTTTGCTAAAATGTCGCATCTAATGCATTCTTGACATTTTATCTCTTTTGCCACGACATCTAAGGACTCTTTACTGATATCGTTGAGCTTTACCAAGACAACTTGTATACCTAGTATACCTTACGTTCCTAGGGAAGTAGTGATGTCTCGCTTTGGCGTAGTCCATCACGTACGCGCATTAGTTCGGTAAGTGTTGTTCTTGGAACAGCAATTTTAGCTCAATATTATTAAGTGACCTAGGGTTTCTATGTTGGTTGATTAAAGTGAACTTAACTAATCGTCGCAACATAATAAAAATCCTAGACATGCATCTAGAAATCATATATAATAACAATATATAAGGCATAAAATAGATGCATTTGGCAACTAGCATGACCCCTTGAAAATCTTCAATTTCCATGGGTCTTCATCTTGGCTCGTCTTCGTCGAAACGTCGTCTTGAGACATCTTGGCCAATTGAAATAAAAGAAGCTAGCTAGATTGACTAAGATTAATCTAATAGTACAAAAATACTTAACGGTTCGCAGACCATATTTAGATTTAAAAAAATACATAACGGAACGTTGTCCGTATTTTCTATCCTAGTCGAGCCCCACTAGTTGCCATTTTCAAAGACCTGTTTTGAAAACAATCTTCCATTCACCCATTCACTATTTGTGAATGGCCCATGCAATTTTTACGAAATACATAATTAAACACGCAAAACTAGTAACTAACTTAGGTGGTTAATCCAATTAACGCGCCTAATTAAACTAGTTAAAGTTGTTTAATCCATTATTTCTAAACGCAAAATGCATAAGCACTTAATTAACCTCCCACTAAATTCTGCATCCGTACTTAATTAATTCGATTAATTAAGTCGGCATAACCCAAAAATTTTTCAAATTTTGCAAAACCGAAAATCGAGGTTTTTAACCTCGTTAAATAATTACATAAATAAATTTAAAACGGCAAAATTTTCGCAAAATCATAGCTCAAACTTAAGCAAAAAGGCCTCATCCTATGATGCATGGCGCACCATGGCTGCTAAGCAGCAGTGTGCTGGCTGGCTATGGCTTGCTGCCTCGCTACCCAGCAGTAGCACAAGCTCGCCAGCAGCTCACGCTTCACACGCACTAGCAGCATTGAAGGGGATGGGCTGGCGCTTGGTGCTAGCATGCTGCGCCCAGCATAGCACACTATGCTGGCCAGCACCACGCATGCCTGCACGCGTGCTGGCACCTGGCAGCAAGTGGGGGCTGGCTAGTGCTTGCTACCACGCTGCTCAGCAGCGCCCTCAAGCACCCAGCAGCCAAGCCCACTTCCCAAGCCCAGCCTTAGCAACTTACATCGATTTGCTTCTAGGCAGCCCGGCTAGCCTTGGGGACGCTTGCGGTTTTGCATCGATTTCCGTGCATTTTACTCGGGATTTTAATTCCAATTTGTGTGTGACAATAATTAATTATAAATTACAATTTGAGGGAAAAACATAAAATAAGTCTAACTTAAACAATTTTTATTTTATTTGTGCACAAGCCTAAATTATCCAAAAAAAAAAATTTATTTTGAACAAAATTATGTCTAACTTTACGCTTAAAATAAATGAGTTATGTCCATAATTAATCTTGCCAATATGCAAATTAATAATGGGTTTGACAAATGGGAGTTGGAAAAATAAATTACCATCCAATGATAAAAAATTTCCAACTTTCATACTTTCGTAAAATACCAAGATTACATCTTCCAATATGAAGATTAATCAAATTTTACTCAAAAGTAATTGAGCTTGATGGATTTTAATCAACCAAACATGAAAAAATCCAAACTTTGTTCAACATGGAATTTAGGGTTAGGGTCCCAATCATTTAAACCTTTAAAGATTAGAACTTTAACATTATAGGAACTTAAAATTACAAGATCACAACTAGTTTTCACACTTTATTGCAATTTATTTGCAAAATTTGTGAAAAACAAGTTTATGTGAAAAATTGGTATATCAACTTAAACACTAATAAAAACTCTATTATTATGCTTACGGATATTTTAAAACCAGTAGATTAGTGATGCAAATGTGCATTTAATCTAACCTTGTAATGCTTGCATTAATCAAGGCTTAAAAGAATTAAAATTTTCGTTAAAAAACGAAAAACCCCAGAAAAATTGGGTTTCTGGTTCGAATATGGCTTCTGGACAGTCCTATTCGAACCAGAAACCCAAAAATGTCGATTCCACCCAAAAATCACTATTTTTGAGCCAAAATATGGGTTCGACAGCCAAATCCAAAATAAAATCGAGTTTTAAAATTAATTAAAACGAGTATCTAATCTAATTAGAAGAACATGAACCAGAAAAATAAATTCTTTTAAAACACCTTAATTAAAAATTAATTGCAAAAATTAAAAGGAGCGTGGCTCCGATACCGCTGTTGGGTTTCGTAGTGACCCGACACTAAGCGGAAGGAAACCCACCAAGACCCGCCCCTTAATTAAAACAATTAACAAGCATATTAAACTTAATCAAACAAGATTAAGAACAAGAATTATACCTTTTTCGCGTGCTTCGCTCCTAAAGAGCTCTTACTTCAAAATCCCGAAAATACGAGATCTCCGACGGATCGTAACCTCGACCCGACCCGAGCGTCCTAAGTCTTGAAGGTTAGTCAAGACCCGGACAAAAAACTGTGAGTTTTACGAATCAAAGGTTTACTCTTAATTAGAGTTGCCTTTTTAATTCCATTCAAGGTTGTTCATTTCCCAATACCCAAGCTTGGTATTTATAGGGAAATGAACCCTTGAACTTCATTCCCCAACCAATGTGGGAGAATGAATAATTTGCTAATTAATTTATTTCTAAAATAAATCAATAATTTTCCTCAAAAAAAAAAAATCAATAATTAAATTCAATGACAATGCAACAAGTGTCAAGGGGAGAGAGAAGGTTAGGTGAGGACCATGAAGGAGTGGGGGGGACCATTACCTTGCTCCCCTAGGCTTTCCCAAAGCCTTGGTCCTCACCCTCACAAAACCGCCTCACCCAAAAGGGTTGTTGGGCTGCTGCCAGCTAGCACACCAGCTAGCAGTCCCAGCCAGCCTAGCCAGCTAGCACCAGGCTGCCCAGCAGTCTCGCATGCTTGGTGCTGGTGCGTGCCAGTGCTAAGCGCTGGTGCGTGCTGGCGCTGGTGCTGGCCCCCTTTGCCTCGACAGCCACACCCAGCATGCGTGCTGCTAGCGAGCCACGCATGCTGGCCCCCTTTGCCTCGCAATCCACACACACTATCCTCACAGCATCCCTCGCATATGCACTAGCTACGCACCATGCGCACTAGTCATGCACAGCGTGCATTAGCCTCGCACCACACGCACACCCACGCATCACACAACAACCTTGGTGTGTGGTGATGTTGGGTTGTTGTGCGTGGCATGGCAATATGCTGGCGCCTAGGTCCTCGCACATGCATGGTGCGCCTCCTGGTGCTTCCATGCAAAGGCTAGCACACAAGCCAGCACGCATGCTGCGATGGGCTGCTTGGTGCGCTTGGTGCCTGCGATGGCAGCGATGGTGCCTAGGCGTCATGCTAGCACGCTGCTAGCTGCGATGGTGCTCCTAGCGCTTGTGATGCTTGCAATAGGCAGCGATGGTGCGCCTAGCACACCTAGTGTGCTTAGGCTTGCGCCTAGCCTTGCTAGGTGCATGCTTAGCTTGAACTAGCCTAGCATCCACATGGCTAGGCCAGTGTGGTGCTAGGGCTATGTTCATACTTGTTGCTTTCGGATTTCGCAACGCTTGGTCTCGATGCCCTAGGCTTGATATCCGACGTTAGTATTCGTAAAACTCTGTTGACTCATTAAATCCTTTCGGATTAATTCGTCGTCTCGGATCGGTGATTCGATTGGGTTCGACCCGAAGGGTTCAGTTAAGATTAAGCTGTAACATCAATTGTACATTGATATTACTGATCGGAAGCGGCCTCCACCTAGGCATTCCGATCACTTGACCTTACTGAAGAATTAGCTCTGTAATAATTCTGAACCCTCTATCGGAAGAATACACTTGTTGGAAGGACACCATTCCGTTAAGTATTTTTGTACTTAAGATTAATCTTAGTCGTAGTAGCTAGTTATTTTGGCAAAGATTTCTCAAGACGGCGTTTCGATGAAGACGAGCCAAGATGAAGACCCATGGAAATTGAAGATTTCAAGGGGTCATGCTAGTTTCCAAATGCATCAATTTATGCTTTATATATATTATTGTTATATATGAATGTTAGATGCATGCTAGGATTTCATATGTTGCGACGATTAGTTAAGTTCACTTAAATCAACCAACATAGAAGTCCTAGGTCCCTTAATAATATTGAGCTAAAATTTGTCGTTCCAAGAACAACACTTACCGAACTAATGCGCGTATGTGATGGGCTACGCCAAAGCGAGGCATCACTACTTCCCTAGGAACGTAAGGTATACTAGGTATACAAGTTGTCTTGGTTAAGCTCAACGATATCAGTAAGGAGTCCTTAGATGTCGTGGCAATGGAGATAAAATGTCAAGGAAGCATTAGATGCGACGTTTTATCGAACCAAGAGTAGCTTGGAGCTATTAGCAATTGGATTGCTTGCCCTAAAATATTAAGTGTTAAGACAAGACAAAGCATGCTTAATAACTTTCTGATTTTTGGGATCTTGGAATCGTTTTATTCTCGCCTAAAAAGGGACAAATTTATAATGCGTGGATAAGACGCATAATAAGATTGAAAGTTTGCATGTATAAAATTCAAACTTATTATGATCTTGATAAATGGTTAAACTTTGCACTTATATATTAGTAGAATTCTTAATCAAATTATATTGTTTGCATTGATTGGTAAAAGAAATCTTTCGAGAATGGTTCTCGAAGAAAGAAAAGGGCACTTCTAAGATACAACTTCTCATAAACGACTAAAGTCCGAAAGGACGGTTGGATATCATGTTTTGACAAACATGAAATATTGAGTTAAAAAAAAACTCAAAAATTGTCAATAGTTGACAAACCAACATATCTTTTCACTTCATACGCTTATGAGTAGGACTCATTGATGAAATAATTCAGGCAGGAATTAGTTGAAAAGATAGAACTTTGTTTTGCGGCGCATTAGATGCTTAATTATGCCTAACAAAGTATAAAAGTCGAGGAACTTAAAGAAATGATTCTTAAAGTTATGAGATGATGTACTATAAGAAATATAGGAAACAAGGAACAAAGAAAAGAATGAGATTCCTTTTCTACCCTTGAGTTCATGTTATTATGGCCAACTTAGCAACTCGTTATCTTCACAAGGTAGTGGATACTATTTGAGTGTTCCACTTTGAAAGTGACCTCAAACCGTTGAAGACAAGCTAAGTTATTGACTTACAAGCTTAGAATGAAGCAAGTGGTGCTACATCAGTTGTAAGGTCATTTGTTTTGTTTAAAGTCCTTTTAAATCAAAGGCTGGAACAAATAATGGTTATTGTGTTCCATAATCAGCAAACGATCCGTTTACACACGGAAAGACTCACATTCAATAAAATAGCAATAGTTGCGGATTTTATTTGAATAAGCATGGTTGACTAACCCATGAGTCAAGAATGCTTGATTATAAAACAAACACTTCCCTAACATGAAAACGCACAAGGTTCAAGTCATGGACATGATTTGTGTTCCAAACCCTTTAGCAATGTCACTAACAACAAGAACGTACTCAAGGCTCTATTAGATAGAATCTTGATAGATGATCAATTCAGAATCGTTCTAAGACAAGAATGTCTTACTTGTTGAAATAGACAAACAAAGGAGCTATTGTGTTTGGTATAGAGAATTGACTCCGAAAGCTAAAAGGAATTCATTACATCAAATGTCTCAAAAGAATTTGCAAGAATATGGCTATATTCATCAAATGTGAGCAAACTGGACCTCGAGTAGCTCAAATGTTCAGTGAAGTATAGAATTGACTTGGTAAGATATCAAAACATCTAGATTAGATCAAGTGATGTTTGCTTGAGCCAGGTGGATTATATCAAACTTATGAAATGGAAATTTCATAAAGAGCTCCAAAAGAACATAGTGTGTCTTGACGGAGAACTCGATGCCATTTGGAAATGATTCGAATGATGATGGATCACATCCCTTCCTATAAAGTTCTTAAAGATTTGCACAAATGACTAATGTTACACTAAACAAAAGTGTCGAAGCTAAGAAAGGACACCATATTTAGTTATGGATAGAAATAGTTTCTAGCGTCTTTTCAAGTATATGTTTAGGGCTCTTAGCTCAGTGGGAGTTCATTGTCTCAGTGGGAGCTAAGTGGCTCAATAAGGGCCGAGACAGCTCGAGAAGGAGCTAACTATTTGTTTCACAACGAACGTTTACCCAAAGACAATATACATGTCTCCTTGTAAGTATTCAAGTGAGACTACAGGCATTACCTCCACAACCTAATTGAGAACATAGTGTTTGTTGCTCTAAATGGTGTCTTTCTAGAAAGTAACACCTTTCTAAAATGACAAGTGGGAGAAAAATCGAACTCGACGAAGTTCGAGAAGACGAGCAACAGTGTCAACCTGATAAAACTGACAATCAAAATGCTTTAGAAGCAGTTGATAAGATTGGTCAGAATCAAACAGACAATGTAAATGCTCAACCTATTACCCCGTATAGGTATAAAATTCACCAAAGGCTTGGATTGAATCCTATAAACCTAAGACTTACAAGCATATTATTCACCATTGGATGGTGAGGGAATAGTTTCTTGTAAATTAGCTACGACAAATCCAAATTCCGAATAATGGTTAGAGGCCATAAAATCCTAAATAGACTCCATGTTTGTAAATCATGTTTGGAACTTGATTCATTTGCGTGAAATCGCAAATAAGTTTTCAAGAAGAAAACTGACAAATGTGGAAATGCACAAGCATACAAAACTAGATTGGTTGAAAAGGATACAATTAATTCACGGCATTAATTTTAATAAAAACCTATTTCACCAATCGGAACGCTAAAGTCTTTTCGTGATTGTTCTAGCAAAATTGCGGATATGAAATGTGGCAAAAATACGAAACCGCCTTCCTAAAATTGGATTTTGGAAGAGACTATGGAAATAGTGTAAGGGTTTTGCAATTCTAAGTACTGCTAGATTTGAAAGCAAGCTCAAGAAATCCGTTGTGGGATTAAATGAAGCATTGCATGAAGGAATTGGAACATGTATTCCTAGAAAGTCAATAAAAGGTTTGACTAAAGGAGAATCATAGAAATTCTTATAAACAACAAGTTTAGTGGGAGCAAGAGTCAATCCTGTATGGTCCAACAAGAAGTTTGTGAACTCTATTGTGAAATGACTATCAAATGTTAAATGCTTAGATTTGAAATGATTTTCGACAATGGACCAAGCAAAAGGCGACACTTAGTACATATGGGAATTAAGATCTATTGTATAGACTTAATGAAATGTTTAAACGAGTAAAGTAATTTACCGTGTTAAACATGAAGGACTTGAAAAGGCTTTCGACCCATATGTATAAAACTAAGTAAATGTTTGAACTAAGTATAAGCTGGGAAAATACTAAGTCAAATAAGAAAGACTCTAGTAGAGACTTTCAACTGTATCACATAGCAAACAAATTAGCAAGACTCAGTAAAACTGGATGAGCTAAAAGGTCACATGAATAGAACATATTGGGAATAATTCTGCGATTGAAACCATCATGTATGCTATGATATGGAGTCGTCTCTAAATTTACATGCTTAGAGCATGAGAAGTATAAAATACCAATCGATCTAAATCTAAGTAATGTATCGTTAGATTATGGTCAAGAAAATCCAAAGTACTTTGATGAGTAAAAGGGGATAAGTTCTTGACGCATAGAAAAAATTGCAATTTAAGAATTGATGTTGCAAGCACATCCTTAGCAAGGATTAGATCCTTAATAAGGAAGTCATTTATAAGCACGAGCTAGAATGTGTCATGGCTTTAGAATGGTAACATGGACACGGATCCATGTATAATATGCGGAAATTTAAGGTAAATTTCCATAATCACAAGTTATTAGAGCCTCCCAAATCTTTGTGAGTCGTTCGGAATAAAATTCGAGCAAAGCAACGTCAGAATGTCTACTAAAATATACGTTGAGAATATTGTTGCCTGGAAGGTAATAAAAAGAAAGTGTTCAATGGAAAGTTCGTTGTCGAACGTTGATTGTAGGTTGTCAAGTTGAAAGATCTCATGTCATGAAAATGAGTGGGAGCCATTTCTTGGACAATAAATCCTAAATCACATATGATCCAACACTCTCAAAATCTTGTTATCTTATTATGAAATTGTTCGATAATGAAGATGCTAAGATTTGTAAAGTAATAGTGGCTAAACCTATGCAATAAGTGAACGACAACATTCGCAATTGCATGAAAGAAATCAAGAATATTAGATATGGGTGTGATTTCTATAAATGTTTAATGAAGAGTATTACTCTTGAAACATTTGAAGAAAGCCATTTATCATAAGATGAAACGTTTGGAAGTTTCATAGTGGAATAAAATTTTACTAATAAAATTCCACGAACTATTTAATTGTGGTTTAGAATTAAATAATGAGTCCATTCGATTTATGGATATATTCAAAATAGGGTATCAAGACCATGTCTTGGATAAAGAAACACCTCTTAAGTAAACATTGAATATTTAAATCGAAAATTATCCCTAATCGAGGTCATTCCACTGATGGACGATTGATGACCACCAGAGATTAGTGTGTAGTATGATTTACAGCACTGTTTCTTGTGCTGCAAGGACATGATGGTCATAAATCATTTGCACAAGTGCAAGTTTGGAACTACACTGGATCGACCTATGAGAGTACTTTAAGAGATTCAAAATTGTCATAAGTACATTTCTCATTATAGCTATCGGAACTCGTTTCCTCGACCATGAGTGTTGTGAAGTTTTCTTGTTTAAGAACTAATCTCTTTGATGTTGCCTAACGTCTGCCGTAACTGAGGATTATAACGGGAACACTCGGGAGATTAGGTCCTCTTAGTAAGAGAAACTTACAATGCAAGACTAGGAATGTCCCCCTACTAACAATAGGGAACATGTCTTTGTTGTTTACAAGGCCGCTCGATGAGCGAGACTGTGAAAATGCATGGCCGTGCTCAGATGTATTTTAGAAATCAACTTCTTATTGACAGTCGAACTCGGAGATCGAGAAACACTTCTGAACATAATAAGGATGACGATGAATCTTACCTTATAGTTCACGAAGAGAAATTAAGCGACATAGGAAATGGGCTATACACTATATGCACACTTGTCTAGACGGACAAGTGGGAGATTGAAAGGAATGGTGTCCTTCCAACAAGTGTATTATTCTAATAGAGGGTTCAGAATTATCGAAAAGCTAATTCTTCAGTAAGGTCAAGTGATCGGAATGTCTAGGTGGAGGCCGCTTCCGATCAGTAATATTAATGTACAATTAATATTACAGCTTAATCTTGACTGAACCCTTTGGGTTGAACCCAATCGAACAACCGATCCGAGACGACGAATCAATCCGAAGGATTTTGATGAGTCGTTGGAGTTTTACGAGCAAAGACGTCGGATATCGAGCTTAGAGGGTCGAGATCGAGCGTCGCAAGTCGAGTCGAATTTAGAATTTGACGAGACGCAAAATCAATCGAGTTACAAGTACAATCCTAATCGTAGCCTCTCATTGGCCTAGCCATGCGAGTGCTAGGCTAGGAAAGACCCATCGTAAGCCTAGCATGCTAGGCGTGCTAGGCTTATGCATGCTTCGCGCTGGTGCAAGGCGTGGGCTGGCACCACTAGCCTAGCCATCGCAGCCACGTACCATCGCATAGCAGCATACTATGCTATGCGTAGTGTTAGGCGCTGACAGCCTTGCTAGCACGGTTTGCAATAGTAGCGCCAAGCCATCGCAGCCACGCATTGAGCATCGCATAGCAGCGTGCTTAGGATGCAAGGCTATGCGTGGTGCTAGGAACTGGCAGCCTTGCATGATGCTAGGCAATGGCGCGCTAGCAGCAGCCAGCCTCTCGCAAGCACGCAGCATCCCAAGGCTGGGCCTTGCTAGAAATGCGTGCTGTGCATGCGAGAGCTGGGTTAGGCATATTACAAGGATATCATTGGCGTGGACTAGCAGCCTTGCTAGGCAGCACCCAGCACAAGGCATGGAACATCAGTAGCTCGCATGATGTGTGTAGCTTGCTGGCTGTGCGCATGTGAGTACTGGTTGGCTTGCTAGCACGCCTAGGCGCCAGGCGCCAGCAAGGCTGGCTTGGCAGCCAAGGCTTGCTAGCAGCCAGCTGTTCCTAGCAGCCACATGGAAGAACCGGTTTGAGCAAAGTGGGGACCAAGAGTTGTGAGCATTGCCTTGGGCACCAAGGCCATGGTCCCCGCCTCTTGGAATGGTCCTCACCTACCCTCTCCTCTCCATGTGCCACTTGTAACTCATTGATTGCATTGTTTATTAATTTGTTTTTGATTAAAATAATTTTGTAGGAAAATGCAATTGTCCCACATTGATCATGAATGGGATGACAAGTTGATTTTCTCTATAAATACCCAATGGTTGGGCATTTGGGAATTCACTTGACTATAACTCAATGAGGCATCTCCCATTAGGTGAGAAAACCTCTAAGTTCGTAAACTCCAAGTTTTATTGGCCGTCGAGTCTCGACTAACCTTCGGGAGTTGGACTGTTCGGGTCAGGTTCGTGGGTACGAGCCATTGGAGGCGTTCACACTTGTGACGCTCGAACTTTCGAAGTAAGAGCTCGATTTGCGAGCAAAGCACGCATCAAAGGGATAATCTTTTATCCTTTCTTATGCTTTAAATTATGTTTTGCTTGTTAATTGCATTTATTATGGGTGCGGGTCTTGGCGGGTTTCATTCCACATAGTATGGGTCACTACGAAACCCAACAGTGCCAACTTTAATGGTGCCAGTTTGTTTTTTTTATTAAATTCAATGTAATAGCACCGGTTTTAAGCATGAACCGGTGCCTTTGACTTGTTTTTTTTTTCGGCAATAATATATATTGATATTAAAACTAATACATATAATAATAATGAGATCATGTACATAAGAAAGATAATTAATAATAATAATAATAATAACTATTATTATTATTATAATAATATTAATATTAATAATAATAATAATTACTATTATAATATTAATAATAATTAGTATTATTAATACATTAATAATAATAACAATTGAAAATAATAACAAGGACATAAAAATTGATAACAATCCCAAAATATGATATTAATTAGAAAAATATGTCATCACTACAAACAAACATAATTAATTAGTAATAATGTAGTACACTAAGCTAGTTAAAATAGAACTAAATGATATTTACAAATTAAATGTGATGTAGGCCGCCAACATGTCTCAAATTACATTGAGTTCCTCGCTCATGAACGGATTTCCCGTTTGTCCCTTGCAAAACCTAGAATACATACACAAAACGTAAGTTAGTAGGAGTGAACGCATAAATAGTCGTAACATGTCTTTATCACTTATTTACAGGTGGCTAAGGCTTGAAATTACAAGAACATAGCAATTAAGGGGGTTTTAGAATGCATTTTCAACCAAAATGACCCGAGTAAGGCCATTTTGACTACTAGGATGCCTATTTCCCACATTTCTTGTCAAGTGAACTCATAAATAGTCGTAACATGTCTTTATTACTTATTTATAGATGGCTAAGTCTTGAAATTACAAGAAAATAGCAATTAAGGGGTTTTAGAACGCATTTTCAACCAAAATGGCCCGAGTAATGCCATTTTAACTACTAGGATGCCTATTTCCTACATTTCTTGTCAAGTGAACTCATAAATAGTCATAACATGTCTTTATCACTTATTTATAGGTGGCTAAGGCTTGATATTACAATAAAATAGCAATTAAGAGGTTTTAGAACACATTTTCAACCAAAATTGCCCGAGTATGGCCATTTTGACTACTAGGATGCCTATTTCCTACATTTCTTGTCAAGTGAACTCATAAATAGTCGTAACATGTCTTTATCACTTATATATAGGTGCCTAAGTCTTGAAATGACAAGAAAATAGCAATTAAGGTGTTTTAGAACGCATTTTCAACCAAAATGGCCCTAGTATGGCCATTTTGACTACTAGGATGCCTATTTCCTACATTTCTTGTTAGGTGAACTCATAAATAGTCGTAACATGTCTTCATCACTTATTTATAGGTGGCTAAGGCTTGAAATTACAAGAAATAGTCATAACATGTCAAGTGAACTCATAAATAGTAATAACATGTCTTTATCACTTATTTATAGGTGTCTAAGGCTTGAAATTACAAGAAAATAGCAATTAAGGGGTTTTGGAACGCATTTTCAACCAAAATAGCCCTAGTATGGCCATTTTGACTACTAGGATGCCTATTTCCTACATTTCTTGTCAAGTGAACTCATAAATAGTAATAACATGTCTTTATCACTTATTTATGGGTGGCTAAGGCTTGAAATTACAAGAAAATAGCAATTAAGGGGTTTTGGAACGCATTTTCAACCAAAATGGCCAAGTAAGGCCATTTTGACTACTAGGATGCCTCTTTCCTACATTTCTTGTCAAGTGAACTCATAAATAGTCATAACATGTCTTTATCACTTATTTATAGGTGGATAAGGCTTGAAATTACAAGAAAATAGCAATTAAGGGGTTTTAGAACGCATTTTCAACCAAAATGGCCCGAGTATGGCCATTTTGTCTACCAGGATGCCTATTTCCTACATATCTTTTCAAGTGAACTCACAAATAGTCATAACATGTCTTTATCACATATTTATAAGTGGCTAAGGCTTGAAATTAAAAGAAAATAGCAATTAAAGGGTTTTAGAACGCATTTTCAACCAAAATGGCCCGAGTATGGCCATTTTGACTACTAGGATGCCTATTTCCTACATTTCTTGTCAAGTGAACTCATAAATAGTCGTAACATGTCTTCATCACTTATTTATAGGTGGCTAAGGCTTGAAATTACAAGAAAATAGCAATTAAGGTGTTTTAGAACACATTTTCAACCAAAATGCCCAAAATAAGGCCATTTTGACTACTAGGAGGCCTATTTCCTACATTTCTTGTCAAGTGAACTCATAAAAAGTCATAACATGTCTGTATCACTTTTTTATCGGTAGTTAAGGCTTTAAATTACAAGAAATTAGCAATTAAGGGGTTTTTGAACGCAATTTCAACCAAAATGGCCCGAGTAAGGCCATTTTGACTACTAGGATGCCTATTTCCTACATTTCTTGTCAAGTGAACTCATAAACAGTAATAAAATGTCTTTATCACTTATTTATAGGTGGATAAGGCTTTAAATTACAAGAAAATAGCAATTAAGGGGTTTTGGAACGCATTTTCAACCAAAATGGTCCTAGTATGGCCATTTTGACTACTAGGATGCCTATTTCCTACATTTATTGTCAAGTGAACTCATAAATAGTCGTAAAATGTCTTTATCACTTATTTATAGGTGGATTAGGCTTGAAATTACAAGAAAATAGCAATTAATGGGTTTTAGAACGCCTTTTCAACCAAAACGGTCCGAGTAATGCCATTTTGACTACTAGGATGCCTATTTCCTACATTTCTTGTCAAGTGAACTCATAAATAGTCATAACATGTCTTTATCATTTATTTGTAGGTGGCTAAGGCTTGAAATTAAAATAAAATAGCAATTTAGGGGTTTTAGAACGCATTTTCAACCAAAATGGCCCGAGTATGGCCATTTTGACTACTAGGATGCCTATTTCCTACATTTCTTGTCAAGTGAACTCATAAATAGTCGTAACATGTCTTTATCACTTATTTATAGTTGGCTAAGGTTTGAAATTACAAGAAAACAGCAATTAAGGTGTTTTAGAACACATTTTCAACCAAAATGCCCCAAGTAAGGCCATTTTGACTACTAGAATGCCTATTTCCTACATTTCTTGTCAAGTGAACTCATAAACAGTAATAAAATGTCTTTATCACTTATTTATAGGTGGATAAGGCTTGAAATTACAAGAAATTAGCAATTAAGGGGTTTTTGAACGCAATTTCAACCAAAATGGCCCGAGTAAGGCCATTTTGACTACTAGGATGCCTATTTCCTACATTTCTTGTCAAGTGAACTCATAAATAGTCATAACATGTCTTTATCACTTACTTATAGGTGGCTAAGGCTTGATATTACAATAAAATAGCAATTAAGAGGTTTTAGAACACATTTTCAACCAAAACGGCCCGAGTATGGCCATTTTGACTACTAGGATGCCTATTTCCCCACATTTCTTGTCAAGTGAACACATAAATAGTCGTAGCATGTCTTTATCACTTATATATAGGTTCCTAAGTCTTGAAATGACAAGAAAATAGCAATTAAGGTGTTTTAGAATGCATTTTCAACTAAAATGGCCCGAGTATGGCCATTTTGACTACTAGGATGCCTATTTCCTACATTTCTTGTCAAGTGAACTTATAAATAGTCATAACATGTCTTTATCACTTGTTTATAGGTGGCTAAGGATTGAAATTATAAGCAAATAGCAATTAAGGGGTTTTGGAACGCATTTTCAACCAAAATGGTCCTAGTATGGCCATTTTGACTACTAGGATGCCTATTTCCTACATTTCTTGTCAAGTGAACTCATAAATAGTCGTAAAATGTCTTTATCACTTATTTATAGGTGGATAAGGCTTGAAATTACAAGAAACTAGCAATTAAGGGGTTTTAGAACGCCTTTTCAACCAAAACGGCCCGAGTAATGCCATTTTGACTACTAGGATGCCTATTTCCTACGTTTCTTGTCAAGTGAACTCATAAATAGTCATAACATGTCTTTATCATTTTTTTATAGGTGGCTAAGGCTTGAAATTAAAAGAAAATAGCAATTAAGGGGTTTTGGAACGCATTTTCAACCAAAATGGTCCTAGTATGGCCATTTTAACTACTAGGATGCCTATTTCCTACATTTCTTGTCAAGTGAACTCATAAATAGTCGTAACATGTCTTTATCACTTATTTATAGTTGGCTAAGGTTTAAAATTACAAGAAAACAGCAATTAAGGTGTTTTAGAACACATTTTCAACCAAAATGCCCCAAGTAAGGCCATTTTGACTACTAGAATGCCTATTTCCTACATTTCTTGTCAAATGAACTCATAAGTAGTTATAACATGTCTGTATCACTTATTTATCGGTTGTTAAGGCTTTAAATTACAAGAAATTAGCAATTAAGGGGTTTTTGAACGCAATTTCAACCAAAATGGCCCGAGTAAGGCCATTTTGACTACTAGGATGCCTATTTCCTACATTTCTTGTCAAGTGAACTAATAAATAGTCATAACATGTCTTTATCACTTACTTATAGGTGGCTAAGGCTTGATATTACAATAAAATAGCAATTAAGAGGTTTTAGAACACATTTTCAACCAAAATTGCCCGAGTATGGCCATTTTGACTACTAGGATGCCTATTTCCTACATTTCTTGTCAAGTGAACACATAAATAGTCGTAACATGTCTTTATCACTTATTTATAGGTGGCTAAGGCTTGAAATTACAAGAAAATAGCAATTAAGGGGTTTTGGAACGCATTTTCAACCAAAATGGCCGAGTAAGGCCATTTTGACTACTAGGATGCCTCTTTCCTACATTTCTTGTCAAGTGAACTCATAAATAGTCATAACATGTCTTTATCACTTATTTATAGTTGGATAAGGCTTGAAATTACAAGAAAATAGCAATTACGGGGTTTTAGAACGCATTTTCAACCAAAATGGCCCGAGTATGGCCATTTTGTCTACCAGGATGCCTATTTCCTACATATGTTTTCAAGTGAACTCATAAATAGTCAGAACATGTCTTTATCACATATTTATAAGTGGCTAAGGCTTGAAATTAAAAGAAAATAGCAATTAAAAGGTTTTAGAATGCATTTTCAACCAAAATGGCCCGAGTATGGCCATTTTGATTACTAGGATGCCTATTTCCTACATTTCTTGTCAAGTGAACTCATAAATAGTCGTAACATGTCTTTATCACTTATTTATAGGTGTCTAAGGCTTGAAATTACAAGAAAATAGCAATTAAGGTGTTTTAGAACAAATTTTCAACCAAAATGCCCCAAATAAGGCCATTTTGACTACTAGGATGCCTATTTCCTACATTTCTTGTCAAGTGAACTCATAAGTAGTCATAACATGTCTGTATCACTTTTTTATCGGTGGTTAAGGCTTTAAATTACAAGAAATTAGCAATTAAGGGGTTTTTGAACGCAATTTCAACCAAAAAGGCCCGAGTAAGGCCATTTTTACTACTAGGATGCCTATTTCCTACATTTCTTGTCAAGTGAACTCATAAACAGTAATAAAATGTCTTTATCACTTATTTATAGGTGGATAAGGCTTGAAATTACAAGAAAATAGCAATTAAGGGGTTTTGGAACGCATTTTCAACCAAAATGGTCCTAGTATGGCCATTTTGACTACTAGGATGCCTATTTCCTACATTTCTTGTCAAGTGAACTCATAAATAGTCGTAAAATGTCTTTATCGCTTATTTATAGGTGGATAAGGCTTGAAATTACAAGAAAATAGCAATTAAGGGGTTTTAGAACTCCTTTTCAACCAAAACGGCCCGAGTAATGCCATTTTAACTACTAGGAGGCCTATTTCCTACATTTCTTGTCAAGTGAACTCATAAATAGTCAAAACATGTCTTTATCATTTATTTATAGGTGGCTAAGGCTTGAAATTAAAAGAAAATAGCAATTAAGGGGTTTTAGAACGCATTTTCAACCAAAATGGCCCGAGTATGGCCATTTTGACTACTAGGATGCCTATTTCCTACATTCCTTGTCAAGTGAACTCATAAATAGTCGTAACATGTCTTTATCACTTATTTATAGTTGGCTAAGGTTTGAAATTACAAGAAAACAGCAATTAAGATGTTTTAGAACACATTTTCAACCAAAATGCCCCAAGTAAGGCCATTTTGACTACTAGAATGCCAATTTCCTACATTTCTTGTCAAATGAACTCATAAGTAGTCATAACTTGTCTGTATCACTTATTTATCGGTTTTTAAGGCTTTAAATTACAAGAAATTAGCAATTAAGGGGTTTTTGAACGCAATTTCAACCAAAATGGCCCGAGTAAGGCCATTTTGACTACTAGGAAGCCTATTTCCTACATTTCTTGTCAAGTGAACTCATAAATAGTCATAACATGTCTTTATCACTTATTTATAGGTGGCTAAGGCTTGATATTACAATAAAATAGCAATCAAGAGGTTTTAGAACACATTTTCAACCAAAATGGCCCGAGTATGGCCATTTTGACTACTAGGATGCCTATTTTCTACATTTCTTGTCAAGTGAACTCATAAATAGTCGTAACATGTCTTTATCACTTATATATAGGTGCCTAAGTCTTGAAATGACAAGAAAATAGCAATTAAGGTTTTTTAGAACGCATTTTCAACCAAAATGGCCCTAGTATGGCCATTTTGACTACTAGGATGCCTATTTCCTACATTTCTTGTTAGGTGAACTCATAGATAGTCGTAACATGTCTTCATCACTTATTTATAGGTGGCTAAGGCTTGAAATTACAAGAAATAGTCATAACATGTCAAGTGAACTCATAAATAGTAATAACATGTCTTTATCACTTATTTATAGGTGTCTAAGGCTTGAAATTAAAAGAAAATAGCAATTAAGGGGTTTTGGAACGCATTTTCAACCAAAATAGCCCTAGTATGGCCATTTTGACTACTAGGATGCCTATTTCCTAAATTTCTTGTCAAGTAAACTCATAAATAGTAATAACATGTCTTTATCACTTATTTATAGGTGGCTAAGGCTTGAAATTACAAGAAAATAGCATTTAAGGGGTTTTAGAACGCATTTTCAACCAAAATGGCCCGAGTATGGCCATTTTGTCTACCAGGATGCCTATTTCCTACATATCTTTTCGAGTGAACTCATAAATAGTCATAACATGTCTTTATCACATATTTATAAGTGGCTAAGGCTTGAAATTAAAAGAAAATAGCAATTAAAGGGTTTGAGAACGCATTTTCAACCAAAATGGCCCGAGAATGGCCATTTTGACTACTAGGATGCCTATTTCCTACATTTCTTGTCAAGTGAACTCATAAATAGTCGTAACATGTCTTTATCACTTATTTATAGTTGGCTAAGGTTTGAAATTACAAGAAAACAACAATTAAGATGTTTTAGAACACATTTTCAACCAAAATGCCCCAAGTAAGGCCATTTTGACTACTAGGATGCCTATTTCCTACATTTCTTCTCAAGAACTCATAAGTAGTCATAACATGTCTGTATCACTTATTTATCGGTGGTTAAGGCTTTAAATTACAAGAAATTAGCAATTAAGGGGTTTTTGAACGCAATTTCAACCAAAATGGCCCGAGTAAGGCCATTTTGACTACTAGGATGCCTATTTCCTACATTTCTTGTCAAGTGAACTCATAAACAGTAATAAAATGTCTTTATCACTTATTTATAGGTGGATAAGGCTTGAAATTACAAGAAAATAGCAATTAAGGGGTTTTGGAACGCATTTTCAACCAAAATGGTCCTAGTATGGCCATTTTGACTACTAGGATGCCTATTTCCTACATTTCTTGTCAAGTGAACTCATAAATAGTCGTAAAATGTCTTTGTCACTTATTTATAGGTGGATAAGGTTTGAAATTACAAGAAAATAGCAATTAAGGGGTTTTAGAACGCCTTTTCAACCAAAACGGCTCGAGTAATGCCATTTTTGACTACTAGGATACCTATTTCTTACATTTCTTGTCAAGTGAACTCATAAATAGTCATAACATGTCTTTATCATTTATTTATTGGTGGCTAAGGCTTGAAATTAAAAGAAAATAGCAATTAAGGGGTTTTAGAACGCATTTTCAACCAAAATAGCCCGAGTATGGCCATTTTGACTACTAGGATGCCTATTTCCTACATTTCTTGTCAAGTGAACTCATAAATAGTCGTAACATGTCTTTATCACTTATTTATAGTTGGCTAAGGTTTGAAATTACAAGAAAATAGCAATTAAGGTGTTTTAGAACACATTTTCAACCAAAATGCCCCAAGTAAGGTCATTTTGACTACTAGGACGCCTATTTCCTACATTTCTTGTCAAGTGAACTCATAAGTAGTCATAAAATGTCTTTATCACTTATTTAAAGGTGGGTAAAGCTTGAAATTACAAGAAATTAGCAATTAAGGGGTTTTGGAACGCATTTTCAACCAAAATGGTCCTAGTATGGCCATTTTGACTACTAGGATGCCTATTTCCTACATATCTTGTCAAGTGAACTCATAAATTGTCATAACATGTCTTTATCACTTATTTATAGGTGGTTGAGGCTTGAAATTACAAGAAAATAGCAATTAAGGGGTTTAAGAACGCATTTTCAACCAAAATGGCCCGAGTATGGCCATTTTGACTATTAGGATGCCTATTTCCTACATTTCTTGTCAAGTGAACTCATAAATAGTCGTAACATGTCTTTATCACTTATTTATAGTTGGCTAAGGTTTGAAATTACAAGAAAATAGCAATTAAGGTGTTTTAGAACACATTTTCAACCAAAATGCCCCAAGTAAGGCCATTTTGACTACTAGGATGCCTATTTCCTACATTTCTTGTCAAGTGAACTCATAAGTAGTCATAACATGTCTGTATCACTTATTTATCGGTGGTTAAGGCTTTAAATTACAAGAAATTAGCAATTAAGGGGTTTTTGAACGCAATTTCAACCAAAATGGCCCGAGTAAGGCCATTTTGACTACTAGGATGCCTATTTCCTACATTTCTTGTCAAGTGAACTCATAAGTAGTCATAACATGTCTGTATCACTTATTTATCGGTGGTTAAGGCTTTAAATTACAAGAAATTAGCAATTAAGGGGTTTTTGAACGCAATTTCAACCAAAATGGCCCGAGTAAGGCCATTTTTACTACTAGGATGCCTATTTCCTACATTTCTTGTCAAGTGAACTCATAAGTAGTCATAACATGTCTGTATCACTTATTTATCGGTGGTTAAGGCTTTAAATTACAAGAAATTAGCAATTAAGGGGTTTTTGAACGCAATTTCAACCAAAATGGCCCGAGTAAGGCCATTTTTACTACTAGGATGCCTATTTCCTACATTTCTTGTCAAGTGAACTCATAAACAGTCATAAAATGTCTTTATCACTTATTTATAGGTGGAGAAGGCTTTAAATTACAAGAAAATAGCAATTAAGGGGTTTTGGAACGCATTTTCAACCAAAACGGCCCGAGTAATGCCATTTTGACTACTAGGATGCCTATTTCCTACATATCTTGTCAAGTGAACTCATATATAGTCATAACATGTCTTTATCACTTATTTATAGGTGGTTGAGGCTTGAAATTACAAGAAAATAGCAATTAAGGGGTTTAAGAACGCATTTTCAACCAAAATGGCCCGAGTATGGCCATTTTGACTATTAGGATGCCTATTTCCTACATTTCTTGTCAAGTGAACTCATTAATAGTCGTAACATGTCTTTATCACTTATTTATAGTTGGCTAAGGTTTGAAATTACAAGAAAATAGCAATTAAGGTGTTTTAGAACACATTTTCAACCAAAATGCCCCAAGTAAGGCCATTTTGACTACTAGGATGCCTATTTCCTACATTTCTTGTCAAGTGAACTCATAAGTAGTCATAACATGTCTGTATCACTTATTTATCGGTGGTTAAGGCTTTAAATTACAAGAAATTAGCAATTAAGGGGTTTTTGAACGCAATTTCAACCAAAATGGCCCGAGTAAGGCCATTTTGACTACTAGGATGCCTATTTCCTACATTTCTTGTCAAGTGAACTCATAAGTAGTCATAACATGTCTGTATCACTTATTTATCGGTGGTTAAGGCTTTAAATTACAAGAAATTAGCAATTAAGGGGTTTTTGAACGCAATTTCAACCAAAATGGCCCGAGTAAGGCCATTTTGACTACTAGGATGCCTATTTCCTACATTTCTTGTCAAGTGAACTCATAAGTAGTCATAACATGTCTGTATCACTTATTTATCGGTGGTTAAGGCTTTAAATTACAAGAAATTAGCAATTAAGGGGTTTTTGAACGCAATTTCAACCAAAATGGCCCGAGTAAGGCCATTTTGACTACTAGGATGCCTATTTCCTACATTTCTTGTCAAGTGAACTCATAAACAGTAATAAAATGTCTTTATCACTTATTTATAGGTGGATAAGGCTTTAAATTACAAGAAAATAGCAATTAAGGGGTTTTGGAACGCATTTTCAACCAAAACGGCCCGAGTAATGCCATTTTGACTACTAGGATGCCTATTTCCTACATATCTTGTCAAGTGAACTCATAAATAGTCATACCATGTCTTTATCATTTATTTATTGGTGGCTAAGGCATGAAATTAAAAGAAAATAGCAATTAAGGGGTTTTAGAACGCAATTTCAACCAAAATGGCCCGAGTAAGGCCATTTTGACTACTAGGATTCCTATTTCCTACATTTCTTGTCAAGTGAACTCATAAACAGTAATAAAATGTCTTTATCACTTATTTATAGGTGGATAAGGCTTTAAATTACAAGAAAATAGCAATTAAGGGGTTTTGGAACGCATTTTCAACCAAAACGGCCCGAGTAATGCCATTTTGACTACTAGGATGCCTATTTCCTACATATCTTGTCAAGTGAACTCATAAATAGTCATAACATGTCTTTATCACTTATTTATAGGTGGTTGAGGCTTGAAATTACAAGAAAATAGCAATTAAGGGGTTTAAGAACGCATTTTCAACCAAAATGGCCCGAGTATGGCCATTTTGACTATTAGGATGCCTATTTCCTACATTTCTTGTCAAGTGAACTCATAAATAGTCGTAACATGTCTTTATCACTTATTTATAGTTGGCTAAGGTTTGAAATTACAAGAAAATAGCAATTAAGGTGTTTTAGAACACATTTTCAACCAAAATGCCCCAAGTAAGACCATTTTGACTACTAGGATGCCTATTTCCTACATTTCTTGTCAAGTGAATTCATAAGTAGTCATAACATGTCTGTATCACTTATTTATCGGTGGTTAAGGCTTTAAATTACAAGAAATTAGCAATTAAGGGGTTTTTGAACGCAATTTCAACAAAAATGGCCCGAGTAAGGCCATTTTGACTACTAGGATGCCTATTTCCTACATTTCTTGTCAAGTGAACTCATAAATAATCATAACATGTCTTTATCACTTATTTATAGGTGGCTAAGGCTTGAAATTACAAGAAAATAGCAATTAAGGGGTTTTAGAACGCATTTTCAACCAAAATGGCCCGAGTATGGCCATTTTGACTACTAGGACTTCTATTACCTACATTTCTTGTCAATTGAAATCATAAATAGTCGTAACATGTCTTTATTACATATTTATAGGTGTCTATGTCTTGAAATGACAAGAAAATAGCAATTAAGGTGTTTTAGAACGCATTTTCAACCAAAATGGCCCTAGTATGGTCATTTTGACTACTAGGACGCCTATTTCCTACATTTCTTGTCAAGTGAACTCATAAGTAGTCATAAAATGTCTTTATCACTTATTTAAAGGTGGGTAAAGCTTGAAATTACAAGAAATTAGCAATTAAGGGGTTTTGGAACGCATTTTCAACCAAAATGGTCCTAGTATGGCCATTTTGACTACTAGGATGCCTATTTCCTACATATCTTGTCAAGTGAACTCATAAATTGTCATAACATGTCTTTATCACTTATTTATAGGTGGTTGAGGCTTGAAATTACAAGAAAATAGCAATTAAGGGGTTTAAGAACGCATTTTCAACCAAAATGGCCCGAGTATGGCCATTTTGACTATTAGGATGCCTATTTCCTACATTTCTTGTCAAGTGAACTCATAAATAGTCGTAACATGTCTTTATCACTTATTTATAGTTGGCTAAGGTTTGAAATTACAAGAAAATAGCAATTAAGGTGTTTTAGAACACATTTTCAACCAAAATGCCCCAAGTAAGGCCATTTTGACTACTAGGATGCCTATTTCCTACATTTCTTGTCAAGTGAACTCATAAGTAGTCATAACATGTCTGTATCACTTATTTATCGGTGGTTAAGGCTTTAAATTACAAGAAATTAGCAATTAAGGGTTTTTGAACGCAATTTCAACCAAAATGGCCCGAGTAAGGCCATTTTGACTACTAGGATGCCTATTTCCTACATTTCTTGTCAAGTGAACTCATAAGTAGTCATAACATGTCTGTATCACTTATTTATCGGTGGTTAAGGCTTTAAATTACAAGAAATTAGCAATTAAGGGGTTTTTGAACGCAATTTCAACCAAAATGGCCCGAGTAAGGCCATTTTTACTACTAGGATGCCTATTTCCTACATTTCTTGTCAAGTGAACTCATAAACAGTCATAAAATGTCTTTATCACTTATTTATAGGTGGAGAAGGCTTTAAATTACAAGAAAATAGCAATTAAGGGGTTTTGGAACGCATTTTCAACCAAAACGGCCCGAGTAATGCCATTTTGACTACTAGGATGCCTATTTCCTACATATCTTGTCAAGTGAACTCATAAATAGTCATAACATGTCTTTATCACTTATTTATAGGTGGTTGAGGCTTGAAATTACAAGAAAATAGCAATTAAGGGGTTTAAGAACGCATTTTCAACCAAAATGGCCCGAGTATGGCCATTTTGACTATTAGGATGCCTATTTCCTACATTTCTTGTCAAGTGAACTCATTAATAGTCGTAACATGTCTTTATCACTTATTTATAGTTGGCTAAGGTTTGAAATTACAAGAAAATAGCAATTAAGGTGTTTTAGAACACATTTTCAACCAAAATGCCCCAAGTAAGGCCATTTTGACTACTAGGATGCCTATTTCCTACATTTCTTGTCAAGTGAACTCATAAGTAGTCATAACATGTCTGTATCACTTATTTATCGGTGGTTAAGGCTTTAAATTACAAGAAATTAGCAATTAAGGGGTTTTTGAACGCAATTTCAACCAAAATGGCCCGAGTAAGGCCATTTTGACTACTAGGATGCCTATTTCCTACATTTCTTGTCAAGTGAACTCATAAGTAGTCATAACATGTCTGTATCACTTATTTATCGGTGGTTAAGGCTTTAAATTACAAGAAATTAGCAATTAAGGGGTTTTTGAACGCAATTTCAACCAAAATGGCCCGAGTAAGGCCATTTTGACTACTAGGATGCCTATTTCCTACATTTCTTGTCAAGTGAACTCATAAACAGTAATAAAATGTCTTTATCACTTATTTATAGGTGGATAAGGCTTTAAATTACAAGAAAATAGCAATTAAGGGGTTTTGGAACGCATTTTCAACCAAAACGGCCCGAGTAATGCCATTTTGACTACTAGGATGCCTATTTCCTACATTCTTGTCAAGTGAACTCATAAATAGTCATACATGTCTTTATCACTTATTTATTGTGGCTAAGGCTTGAAATTAAAAGAAAATAGCAATTAAGGGGTTTTAGAACGCAATTTCAACCAAAATGGCCCGAGTAAGGCCATTTTGACTACTAGGATGCCTATTTCCTACATTTCTTGTCAAGTGAACTCATAAATAGTAATAAAATGTCTTTATCACTTATTTATAGGTGGATAAGGCTTTAAATTACAAGAAAATAGCAATTAAGGGGTTTTAGAACGCATTTTCAACCAAAATGGCCCGAGTAAGGCCATTTTGACTACTAGGATGCCTATTTCCTACATTTCTTGTCAAGTGAACTCATAAATAGTCATAACATGTCTTTATCACTTATTTATAGGTGGTTAAGGCTTGAAATTACAAGAAAATAGCAATTAAGGGGTTTAAGAACGCATTTTCAACCAAAATGGCCCGAGTATGGCCATTTTGACTACTAGGATGCCTATTTCCTACATTTCTTGTCAAGTGAACTCATAAATAGTCGTAACATGTCTTTATCACTTATTTATAGTTGGCTAAGGTTTGAAATTACAAGAAAATAGCAATTAAGGTGTTTTAGAACACATTTTCAACCAAAATGCCCCAAGTAAGACCATTTTGACTACTAGGATGCCTATTTCCTACATTTCTTGTCAAGTGAACTCATAAGTAGTCATAACATGTCTGTATCACTTATTTATCGGTGGTTAAGGCTTTAAATTACAAGAAATTAGCAATTTAGGGGTTTTTGAACGCAATTTCAACCAAAATGGCCCGAGTAAGGCCATTTTGACTACTAGGATGCCTATTTCCTACATTTCTTGTCAAGTGAACTCATATATAGTCATAACATGTCTTTACCACTTATTTAGAGGTGGCTAAGGCTTGAAATTACAAGAAAATAGCAATTAAGGGGTTTTAGAACGCATTTTCAACCAAAATGGCCCGAGTATGGCCATTTTGACTACTAGGACTTCTATTTACCTACATTTCTTGTCAATTGAAATCATAAATAGTCGTAACATGTCTTTATTACATATTTATAGGTGTCTATGTCTTGAAATTACAAGAAAATAGCAATTAAGGTGTTTTAGAACGCATTTTCAACCAAAATGGCCCTAGTATGGTCATTTTGACTACTAGGACGCCTATTTCCTACATTTCTTATCAAGTGAACTCATAAGTAGTCATAAAATGTCTTTATCACTTATTTAAAGTGGGTAAAGCTTGAAATTACAAGAAAATAGCAATTAAGGGGTTTTGGAACGCATTTTCAACCAAATGGTCCTAGTATGGCCATTTTGACTACTAGGATGCCTATTTCCTACATATCTTGTCAAGTGAACTCATAAATTGTCATAACATGTCTTTATCACTTATTTATAGGTGGTTGAGGCTTGAAATTACAAGAAAATAGCAATTAAGGGGTTTAAGAACGCATTTTCAACCAAAATGGCCCGAGTATGGCCATTTTGACTATTAGGATGCCTATTTCCTACATTTCTTGTCAAGTGAACTCATAAATAGTCGTAACATGTCTTTATCACTTATTTATAGTTGGCTAAGGTTTGAAATTACAAGAAAATAGCAATTAAGGTGTTTTAGAACACATTTTCAACCAAAATGCCCCAGTAAGGCCATTTTGACTACTAGGATGCCTATTTCCTACATTTCTTGTCAAGTGAACTCATAAGTAGTCATAACATGTCTGTATCACTTATTTATCGGTGGTTAAGGCTTTAAATTACAAGAAATTAGCAATTAAGGGGTTTTTGAACGCAATTTCAACCAAAATGGCCCGAGTAAGGCCATTTTGACTACTAGGATGCCTATTTCCTACATTTCTTGTCAAGTGAACTCATAAGTAGTCATAACATGTCTGTATCACTTATTTATCGGTGGTTAAGGCTTTAAATTACAAGAAATTAGCAATTAAGGGGTTTTTTAACGCAATTTTCAACAAAATGGCCCGAGTAAGGCCATTTTGACTACTAGGATGCCTATTTCCTACATTTCTTGTCAAGTGAACTCATTAAACAGTAATAAAATGTCTTTATCACTTATTTATAGGTGGATAAGGCTTTAAATTACAAGAAAATAGCAATTAAGGGGTTTTTGGAACGCATTTTCAACCAAAACGGCCCGAGTAATGCCATTTTGACTACTAGGATGCCTATTTCCTACATTATCTTGTCAAGTGAACTCATAAATAGTATCAACCATGTCTTTATCATTTATTTTTTGGTGGCTAAGGCTGAAATTAAAAGAAAATAGCAATTAAGGGGTTTTAGAACGCAATTTTCAACCAAAATGGCCCGAGTAAGGCCATTTTGACTACTAGGATGCCTATTTCCTACATTTCTTGTCAAGTGAACTCATAAACAGTAATAAAATGTCTTTATCACTTATTTATAGGTGGATAAGGCTTTAAATTACAAGAAAATAGCAATTAAGGGGTTTTGGAACGCATTTTCAACCAAAACGGCCCGAGTAATGCCATTTTGACTACTAGGATGCCTATTTCCTACATATCATGTCAAGTGAACTCATAAATAGTCATAACATGTCTTTATCACTTATTTATAGGTGTTGAGGCTTGAAATTACAAGAAAATAGCAATTAAGGGGTTTTAAGAACGCATTTTCAACCAAAATGGCCCGAGTATGGCCATTTTTGACTATTAGGATGCCTATTTCCTACATTTCTTGTCAAGTGAACTCATAAAGAGTCGTAACATGTCTTTATCACTTATTTATAGTTGGCTAAGGTTTTGAAATTACAAGAAAATAGCAATTAAGGTGTTTTTAGAACACATTTTCAACCAAAATGCCCCAGTAAGACCATTTTGACTACTAGGATGCCTATTTCCTACATTTCTTGTCAAGTGAACTCATAAGTAGTCATAACATGTCTGTATCACTTATTTATCGGTGGTTAAGGCTTTAAATTACAAGAAATTAGCAATTAAGGGTTTTTGAACGCAATTTCACCAAAAATGGCCCGAGTAAGGCCATTTTGACTACTAGGATGCCTATTTCCTACATTTCTTGTCAAGTGAACTCATAAATATCATAACATGTCTTTATCACTTATTTATAGGTGGCTAAGGCTTGAAATTACAAGAAAATAGCAATTAAGGGGTTTTAGAACGCATTTTCAACCAAAATGGCCCGGAGTATGGCCATTTTGACTACTAGGACTTCTATTACCTACATTTCTTGTCAATTGAAATCATAAATAGTCGTAACATGTCTTTATTACATATTTATAGGTGTCTATGTCTTGAAATGACAAGAAAATAGCAATTTAAGGTGTTTTTAGAACGCATTTTCAAACCAAAATGGCCCTAGTATGGTCATTTTGACTACTAGGATGCTATTTCCTACATTTCTTGTCAAGTGAACTCATAAGTAGTCATAAAATGTCTTTATCACTTATTTAAAGGTGGGTAAAGCTTGAAATTACAAGAAATTAGCAATTAAGGGGTTTTGGAACGCATTTTTCAACCAAAATGGCCCGAGTAGGCAATTTTGTCTACTAGGATGCTATTTCCTACATTTCTTGTCATTGAACTCATAAATAGTCATAACAATCACATATATATAAGTGGCTAAGGCTTCAAATTAAAAGAAAATAGCAATTAAAGGGTTTTAGAACGCATTTCAACCAAAATGGCCCGAGTATGGCCATTTTGACTACTAGGATGCCTATTTCCTACATTTCTTGTCAAGTGAACTCATAAATAGTAATAACATGTCTTTATCACGTATTCATAGTTTTCTAAGTCTTGAAATTACAAGAAATAGCAATTAAGGGGTTTTGGAACGCATTTTCAACTTAAATGGCCCTAGTATGGCCATTTTTACTACTAGGATGCCTATTTCCTACATTTCTTGTCAAGTGAACTCATAAATAGTCGTAACATGTCTTTAATCACTTATTTATAGTGGCTAAGGCTTGAAATTACAAGAAAAATAGCAATTAAGGGTTTAGAACGCATTTTCAACCAAAAGGCCCAGTAATGCCATTTTGACTACTAGGATGCCTATTTCCTACATTTCTTGTCAAGTGAACTCATAAAAGTCATAACATGTCTTATCACTATTATAGGTATTAAGGAAATTAAAGAAAATAGCAATTAAGGTTAGAACGCATTTTCAACCAAAATGGCCGAGTATGGCCATTTTGACTACTAGGATCCTATTTCCTACATTCTTGTCAAGTTGAACTATAAATGTCGTAACATGTCTTTATCACTTATTTATAGTGGCTAAGGCTTGAAATGACAAGAAAATAGCAATTAAGGTGTTTTTAGAACGCATTTTCAACCAAAATGCCCAGTAAGGCCATTTTGACTACTAGGAGCCTATTTCCTACATTTCTTGTCAAGTGAACTCATAAGTAGTCATAACATGTCTTTATCACTTATTTATAGGTGTTAGGCTTTAAATTACAAGAAATTAGCAATTAGGGGTTTTTGAACGCATTTCAACCAAAATGGCCCGAGTAAGGCCATTTTACTACTATGCTATTTCTACATTTTCTTTTGACTATGGATGCCTATTTCTACATTTCTGTCTAAACTCATAATAGTCATAACATGTCTTTATCACTTATTTATAGGTGGCTAAGGCTTGAAATTACAAGAAAATAGCAATTAAGGGGTTTTAGAACGCATTTTCAACCAAATGGCCCGAGTATGGCCATTTTGACTACTAGGATTCTATTCCTACATTTCTTGTCAATTGAACTCATAAATAGTCGTAACATGTCTTTTATTACTTATTTATAGGTGCTAGTCTTGAAATTGACAAGAAAATAGCAATTAAGGTGTTTTTAGAACGCATTTTCACCAAATGGCCCTAGATATGGCCATTTTGACTACTAGGATGCCTATTTCCTACATTTCTTGTCAAGTGAACTCATAAGTAGTCATAAAATGTCTTTATCACTTATTTATAGGTGGCTAAAGCTTTGAAATTACAAGAAATTAGCAATTAAGGGGTTTTTGGAACGCAATTTCAACCAAAATGGCCCGAGTAGGCCATTTTGACTACTAGGATGCCTATTTCCTACATTTCTTGTCAAGTGAACTCATAAATAGTCATAACATGTCTTTATCACTTATTTATAGGTGGCTAAGGCTTGAAATTACAAGAAAATAGCAATTAAGGGGTTTTAGAACGCAATTTTCAACCAAAATGGCCGAGTATGGCATTTTGACTACTAGGATTCCTATTTCCTACATTTCTTGTCAATGAACTCATAAATAGTCATAACATGTCTTTATCACTTATTTATAGGTGGCTAAGCTTGAAATTACAAGAAAATAGCAATTAAGGGGTTTTAGAAACGCATTTCAACCAAAATGGCCGAGTATGGCCATTTTGACTACTAGGAGCCTATTTCCTACATTTCTTGTCAAGTGAACTCATAAGTAGTCATAAAATGTCTTTATCACATATTTATAGGTGGCTAAAGCTTGAAATTACAAGAAATTAGCAATTAAGGGGTTTTAGAACGCAATTTTCAACCAAAATGGCCGAGTAAGGTCATTTTGACTACTAGGATGCCTATTTCCTTACATTTCTTGTCAAGTGAACTCATAAATAGTCGTAAATGTCTTTATCACTTATTTATAGTTGGCTAAGGTTTGAAATTACAAGAAAATAGCAATTAAGGGTTTTAGAACACATTTTCAACCAAAATGGCCCCAAGTAAGGCCATTTTGACTACTAGGATGCCTATTTCCTACATTTCTTGTCAAGTGAACTCATAATAGTCATAACGTTTTATCACTTATTTATAGTGGCTAAGGCTTCAAATTAAAAGAAAATAGCAATTAAAGGTTTTAGAACGCATTTTCAACCAAAATGGCCCGAGTATGGCCATTTTGACTACTAGGATTCTATTTCCTACATTTCTTGTCATTGAACTCATAAATAGTCGTAACATGTCTTTATCACTTATTTATAGCTAAGTCTTGAAATTACAAGAAAATAGCAATTAAGGGGTTTTAGAACGCATTTTCAACCAAATGGCCCTAGTATGGCATTTTGACTACTAGGATGCCTATTTCCTACATTTCTTGTCAAGTGAACTCATAAATAGTCAAAATGTCTTTATCACTTATTTATAGGTGGCTAAGGCTTGAAATTACAAGAAAATAGCAATTAAGGGGTTTTAGAACGCATTTTCAACCAAAATGGCCCGAGTAAGCCATTTTGACTACTAGGATGCCTATTTCCTACATTTCTTGTCAAGTGAACTCATAAATAGTCATAACATGTCTTTATCACTTATTTATAGGTGCCTAAGGCTTGAAATTAAAAGAAAATAGCAATTAAGGGGTTTTAGAACGCATTTTCAACCAAAATGGCCCGAGTATAGGCCATTTTGACTACTAGGATGCCTATTTCCTACATTTCTTGTCAAGTGAACTCATAAATAGTCGTAACATGTCTTTATTACTTATTTATAGGTGTCTAAGTCTTGAAAAACAAGAAAATAGCAATTAAGGGTTTTTAGAACGCATTTTCAACCAAAATGGCCCGAGTAAGGCCATTTTGACTACTAGGATGCCTATTTCCTACATTTTTTGTCAAGTGAACTCATAAATAGTCATAACATGTCTTTATCACTTATTTATAGGTGGCTAAAGGCTTGAAATTACAAGAAAATAGCAATTAAGGGGTTTAGAACGCATTTTCAACCAAAATGGCCCGAGAAGGCCATTTTGACTACTAGGATGCCTATTTCCTACATTTCTTGTCAAGTGAACTCATAAATAGTCATAACATGTCTTTATCACTTATTTATAGTTGGCTAAGGTTTGAAATTACAAAAAATAGCAATTAAGGGTTTTAGAACGCATTTTCAACCAAAATGCCCGTAAGGCCATTTTGACTACTAGGATGCCTATTTCCTACATTTCTTGTCAAGTGAACTCATA